>NC_077227.1:146676270-146981984 GCF_027887165.1 Monodelphis domestica | reverse complement strand
CAATCCTAGGAGGTAGATGCCATTATTTTCTCCATTTTACAGTTGAGGAAATTGAGGCAAATAGAGGCTAAGTGACTTGCCCAAGCCTACGTTTTATGTAAAACTGCATTAAAAACATACAATCTAGGTTGATTTCAACCCATAATTGTCAAGATAAGCACTAATATATCACTATGAAAAAAAAATATATTACGTGTATAACATCTCTATATATAGATATAGAGATATTTCTAAGTAGATATGTAGTAGTAGTAGTAGTAGTAGTAGTAGTAGTAGTAGTAGTAGTAGTAGTAGTAGTAGTAGTAGTAGTAGTTTCTCGGTAACCGAGGATGACGATTGTCTTTGTGTGCTTTCATCTGTGATGTAGATGAGTGTGCACAAAGACACTTGTGTGTGAAGGAGATTTAAGTGGAAAAGTCGACGCACAGAGACAGTCCCACTCTCTCAGCGTTGGAAGCCTGGGTCCAGTGGCACGAAAAATCGTTACACCTGGAGACTTCCTCAGCTGCATTGGATGGCCGTGTTGTCTTTTGTGCTCCAACACACCCTAAGCATTCCACAGTGCTTTGCTGCGTCGCCCTCTCAGCCGTTGAACCTTCTTATTGGTTTCTTCTGTCTGTTTTGGTCTAAGTAGATAAATAGACTACCTAACTGGGAGAAAGAGAAGACCATTTTTCTGCCCAGGCAGAGAATACAGAGACAGAGCCAAACTAAAACTTTTAAGAACCAAAGGAACATTTTAATCTTCTAATCTTCCTCTACCTTCAGTGTAGCTCCTCCTACTCACTATAGCTAGCAAACTTAGACCATCTGCTATTCTCCCACTCCGTGATACTTAACCCTAGCTGCCTAATCCTAATCTACTCTTTTCCACCCCCACCTTTTATTTTCTCATCTTCATTCTCCTCAACCCTGCTCCCCAAATGTCCCACTGGAACTCTGTCCTCCCCTTCCTTTCACTGTACCCCATAGAACTCATTGTCTTCTTCCTCTCGTGTTCTTTTCATGTCCAGATATTCAGAAACACCTGACTTTCCCCAGATGACCCTGAATCCCTGATCTCTCATGTTCTCTCATGCTCCACTGTCATACAGATCCTGAAGTGGAAGCTAGAATAATTCTTGTTCCCCCTTGTCACTTCCACACTCTCTCTAGGTATCACCACTCAGCAAATTCTCCTTTTAAGATAATTTTGTCCACATGTATTAGCCAATCCAAATAATGGTAGTCATTGTCTACTAGCCTATAGGCCATTCATTCATTCTCCCTCTTTTCTCAAAGAATTCAGTCTCTGGCTCTCTGGTTTTAGGGGGATTTGACATACATGTTGATGACCCTTCAAACATCTAATCTCCTAATTCCATAATCTTCTCAAATTCCATGATCTAGTATTTATTCCTCCTTACCTCAGCCATATATATGGAAGAACATGCTGTTATGCCAACTAGACATTTCAAACTCAATGTCCTATTGACACCCGAAGCAGAATGCATCAAAACCTGAACTCAGTCTTTTCCATGAAAACTTCTTTCCCAAATATCCTTATTTTTGTTGAGGGCACAACAATCCTTCCAGTGTTCAAGGTTCACAATATAAACATTATCCTAAACTCCTCACTCTTCCTTACCCCACATATCCAAGCAGTTGCCCATCTTACTGTTCTACCTTCACTACCTCTCTCCCATCCAACTTTTTCACTCCCCTTACAGAGCTACCACCTTAGTTCAAGTCTTCATCATCTCAGTAACTTACACCCAAATTATTACAACAGCTTACCTGCATCATCCTACCCATCTCTGGCATACGTGTATGTGTATCTGTATGTTGGGTATATGTCATCTGTGTAGAGATGATAATTAAACCATGGGGGCTGGTGAAGTCACCAAGAAGAGAGTAAATAAAGATTATGATGATAATTTCTAACTAGAGCAAAGGAGGAAAGAATGGATAAAAATATAAAAAGGTTTAGAAATAGGGAATAAGGGAAATGAGACAAGAGGAATTATGGTGGGAAGCTCTCTTTGCCCAGTAAAGTTAGAGTCAAGGACAGAAGGAAATGGATAGGACTAAGGTTGGTTTTATGGATTTGAGAAGAAAATATCTATTAAAGCAGTTGGGATATAAGGCGGTCAAGACAACGAAATCAAGAAAGAAGAACTAAAGAATTGCTAAGGGTCCAATTGAGATTATATAACACATGTATTTTGTGGCCTAGAACTGAAGTTCTAGTCTTCCTTGAATCTGATTCAGTTTTATGGGCTTCTCACTAAAATCTCTCTCTAGCTAATGTCTCCACTAAGATTTTTTGTTGTTTGTTCTTTTCTGGACACATCTGAATTTAGTACATGTCAAATGTAAATAAAATATTCAAACTGCTTCTCTTTTCTATAATTTCTGACATAACTATAATTGGCTTGTTCTCATAATAATCAATTCATTATATGCATAGATGCTTTATTTTCCCAACCAAAAAAAATCCCAAACATACAAAATTTAAATTTAAAATGTATCTTTGAGCTCTTTTATTCCTCTAGTAGAAATTTTCCATTTTCCCCTCAGTGGTTTGCAAATCCAGTGCAGTATATTTGAACAAGGGCCATAAGTTGAAATTTTGGCTCTCAATGAGAAATATACCTTTCTTTTCTCAGGATGATGAGCCACCTACCAAAGGGAAAAAGAAGAAGAAGAAGAAAAAGGAAGAGGAGATAGACATTGATGTGGATGACCCTGCAGTCAGTCGTTTCCAATATCCCTTCCATGAGCTTATGGTGTGGGCTGTACTGATGAAGCGCCAAAAGATGGCAGTATTCTTGTGGCAGCGAGGGGAAGAGTCCATGGCCAAGGCCCTAGTGGCATGTAAACTCTATAAATCCATGGCCCATGAATCATCAGAGAGTGAGCTAGTTGATGACATTTCTCAGGATTTGGACAACAATTCAAAGTTAGTGATACTATATGTAAAGCACTTCGTAAACATTAAATGTATAATGTCAGCTAATCTAATCTATTTCTAGAGATTATCAAATTAAGATCTGGAAGAGATCTTCGAGATCAGCTAGTCCTATCCTCTCAGTTTACAAAGGAAGAAAGGAAGGTGCATAAAGGCAAAGTGATCAACGTCATTAACTCTTAATAAGTCCTAGATCATAGGATCACATAATAACTGGGATTCAAACCTATGTTCTCTAATTTCAAAGCCTGTATTCTTGACCCTATACTATACTGTAACTTAACAATGTTTTCAAGACAATTAAATTTCTTTTTAGGCCCTTCCATTTTTTTCATCTAGGCAAATGAAAATGTGAAAATTTTATTTCTCATGGGCTTATGCTTTAATTTTTTCATTAATAACTTTATATTATTAATATATCAATAAAATATAAGTTTATTGAGGGAAAAGACTTTACATTTTTTATCTTCAGGGCACTTAATAAATGTTTGTTGAATGATTGATCAATCAGTTACTATAAGAGAATGTAGCATAATGGATAAAGCCTTTGACCTCTGTTAGAAAGGCTTGGAATAAGGTCCTGACTAACACATACTGTCAGATTTTGTGACTCTGGGCAAGTTGCTTCATATCTCTCATTCCACAGTTACTTCACCTATCAGTTAAAGACTAGACATCTATGTATATTGGTATAGGTAGCTCTCTCACTGGAAGTTATTAATACAAATAATCACAGACTTATAAACACAAATAAATAAATAAGCAGTGCTTTGCACACTGAAGATAATTAGTAAAATTCTATTGAACTCTAAGGACCAAGATGTAATATTTTCTATGATTTTTTTTCAAACATGCTTCTGCAGACAAGGTTTTTGGGGTGTCAGAAAATTATTAAAAAGCCATTTTGCAAAATAGGAATAAAAGAACACAAAACCTGGGAAATGTAGTTATTTGTATGAAGGTTAAAGTTATAGTGAAGTCAAATTTTACTGTGAAAAGAACCATAAAAATAAACGGGCAAAATTTCCAGGAATAACATCTGAATTTTCTGAAGGTAACTGTATTTTGAAGTCCTAGATGAATGAAAAGTTCATTCTAGTTCTCTATTTCATGATTTATGGCTATGCAAAGGGAAAGGTCCTTTTTACGGTTTAAAGTTGGCTTGACTAATTTTGCTGATAGTTTTTAAAATGCTATTTTGAATACTTCTAATCAATGCCTAGGAAAGTAATGTATAAGAGACCTACATCACATCCATTGCTCTAAAGAATTCCCGAGGCACACACAGATGTAATCTATGCAGAATCTTTACATTTCAATGCACAAATGTTTTTCTCTGTCTGTGCAAATCATTTTAGGGGCATGCATCGGCCTGGCCTCTCACATTCAAGCAAGAAAACTAAGCTGAAAATAGATACATAAAAATAACCAGGATGGTGAAATATCTAGAAACCATATATACAAAGAAGAGTTAAAAGAAATTGGGAAATTTCATCTAAGGGAAAGAGAAGATTAAGGGGAAACTAAATGGATGTTTTAAAATGCATAAAGAACTGTCACATAGAAATAGATGTGCCCAGTGTTTCTCCACAGAGTAGAATTAGAATCAATAGGGGAACGTAAAGAAAAGAAGACTTTGTATCAAGAACTTTTTAACATCTGGACTTGTCCAACAATAACCTTAACTGCCGCCACAATGTTGTGAGGCCAACATTAATAGAGGGGTTCAAGCAGAAGATGAAGGACCATTTGCCAGGGATGCTAGAGAAGGAATTCTGTAAACTGAGTGTGGGCTTGGCAAAGATCACCTTTAAGTTACCTTGGTATACCAAGATTCTTTTACTACAAAGACATCTTAATAATAGTTATAATTTTTAAAAGATCAAAGTCTCATGCAAAACTTGATTTCTGTTTCTTCAGAGACTTTGGCCAGCTAGCTGTTGAGCTCTTAGACCAATCTTATAAACACGATGAACAGATTGCCATGAAACTCCTGACCTATGAGCTAAAAAACTGGAGCAACTCCACCTGCTTGAAATTGGCTGTGGCAGCCAAACACAGAGATTTCATCGCCCACACCTGTAGCCAAATGCTATTAACAGATATGTGGATGGGAAGGCTCCGGATGAGGAAAAACCCAGGCCTTAAGGTATTTTCTCTTTAGTTTTTGAAGGCTTGGCTCTGGTACTAATTAACCAGCTATCTTCAGGCAGAGGTATGCTACAGCCAGCTGTACAGGCTCGCCAAAGTTGATTTTTAAATTTTCAGGGTGAACATTTACACCTTGGAAATCTGCAGATGCTACAAAATCAAGACTTGTATTTGTTCTGTTGTCTTAAGAAAGTGATAGAGAAAACAATGATGCAGATTAAATTAAGAAGTATGTCATGTTCATATACCTATTTACCAGTGTCCCCAGCTCCAGGTCACATTCAGTATTCTTGTATGTTTTGCTGCCAAAACTCATTAGTTGCATGATTTTTAGTAAGTTAATCTCTTCCTTGAGCCTCAGTTTCCACATTTACAAAAGGAAGGAACTGGAAAAGGATATTGCTAAAGTTTCTTCCAGTTCTAAAATTATATTATATGTCTCTTATTGGTGTCATCATTGGATAAACCACTATAAGAGAATGTTCAAGAAATCTAAGCATGCACCAGTGTAGAGGCAATAATTGGAAAATATACTGACTGGAGTCTAAGGGCAGAGGTTGAAATCCTATATCTGTCACCTCACTACCCATATGACCTTGGGAGAGTTTTTTAAACTCTGAGGGTCTTGATTTCCATCTCTATTTTACATTAGGAGAACTGTACTAGATGGCTTCTGAGGTCTCTTCCAGCTATAAATCTCTGATTCAACATAGTTCTCAATATAAAGCACTGATTTTATAGCTTTGAAAATTAAAAAGTAATGACTCCAAGACACATATAACTACAATTCTATTATATTGATATTACTTCTGCTTCACAGAATGCGTCTGTATATAATGTCTGTATAAGCCATATGTAAATAAGTGCTCAGTTTCTCTCATGCAAGACAAAAAAAGATTTAAACAAAAGTATCAAATTCCCCTTTAATTCCCATAAGAATTGGTAAATTCAGTACAACAGGTTTAACTCTAATTTAAAATAGTCTTTCCTTGTCTTTGTTAATTCTAGTTTAGAGATCAGGAATAAAAAGCCAGTTTTCAACTCTGGGAACAAAACTGAATAATAATTTAAGAAACTGGCTTGAATGAGTGTTGGAGGAAGGGAAAGTCTTGAACCTCTCTATTGTAGAGGTAACTCTGAGAAGCATTTCAATGAGACTGGCTCTCTGGAGCATGGCAATCTATTGTCTTCTAGGCTGTGACTAATTAAAATCCTTCCCTTGTTGAACAATATTTAATCAATCATTTAAAGTTGAACAAATGGACCACTACAGATGTGCTTATATTCTACCTGTATTCAACTCTATAAAATATTTCTGACCATTTAACTAAGGAATGTTGAGGTTTTTTTAGAGCTTATTTGGAATACTCATCAGTTTTGTCATTTCATTGAATAGCTTTGTTTTGCAGTTGTGCTAAGAGAATAGTAGTATTTGTCATTCATTGACAAACTAAAGTTCTATTTCAAAATTATTAACTTTTAATATTTCTGTCAAATAGTCAAAATTTATCCATAAGAAGATGAGGGCAACAAGTATATGCTACATTGTTTCAGAGGCTGATTGTGAGGTTTTTGAAAGATGTATTAAAAGATTGTCATTGTTCAGTGTAAATTGTCATTTTAAGAGCAAGACAAAATATAGAAGATTCAGGGACTTTATATGGATATATATACCTTTCTCATCTTATATAGGTTATAATGGGGATTCTTTTCCCCCCTACAATTTTGTTCTTGGAATTTCGTACCTATGATGACTTTTCATATCAAACGTCAAAGGAAAATGAAGATGGCAAAGAAAAAGAAGAGGAGAACATGGTCAGTAAGTGTTATGACATGATAACCAAATCCATTTTCTTTACAATATATGTTTCTGATACTATAATACTATACTATACATTTTTGCTTTTATTCTTGGGGCTTATTTCTGTGGCCCTAGAAATATATGTGATTTTGAAGCCATTTTTTATAGTTTTATATAAGAGAAAGAATTCAAATAGTGTTAATACTTTAGAGCATTTCCTTGATAAGGAACCATAGCATGTCTGCTGTTCATGAAAATAAATCTTGTGAAGTGATGTCTTCCCTCCAACCAATGTAGTTACATTCATTACAATTTGCTTATTTTCTGGTTTTTGGGTTTTTTTTTAGGATGCAAATGCTGATACTGGTTCAAGAAAAGGGGATGAGGAGAATGGGAACAAAAAACAAAGGAGTATTCCTATTGGAACTAAGATTTGTGAATTCTATAATGCCCCTATTGTCAAATTTTGGTTTTACACAGTAAGGAAATCTTATTTCAATTTAATTCAATTCAACATTTATTAAGTGCCCATGTCATTTCATAAGTTCTGAGAAGTGTCATTAGAATTGAGAAAACTGATGTTAGGACAATGTGTCAAATAGCAGGATACTGTTAGAAATTTAATTAATTGAGCTAACATATACAATTGAGCAGTTAATATGTTTGATTAAAATGGAATCCAGATTTTTTATTGTTTCAAGAACTTGGCAAAACTGCAATAAAATATAGCATCATCCACATCAAAAGACTATATTATATATATATATATATATATATATATATATATATATAAAATCCCTGGCCTAAAAGCAAAGCTCTGGGTTTCCATAGATTGAGTAAAACCTTGAGGAGTCTTTTTAATAACTATGCTCATTTTAATTCACATCCTAACCAAGGTTTTCCCATGAGAAAATAAGAATTTAGCTCACATCTAGGTCTTCACAAATATTGGACTCTCAACTCCCATGGATCAAATATAGGACAGGCTTCATTTCACCAGAAAGCAAAGCATATAAGACTCACACCTGAGACTACGATCAAGAGAATTCGCTTTTTCTCTATGAAGCATCTCAGCTACTTAGGAACCACCCAAGATTACTTGGAATATCTAGAATCAGTCGATCTCCATCTCTCTGGAGGTAGGTAGCATAGTGGATAGAGTGCCAGGCTTGGAGATGGGATGTCCTGGGTTCAAATCTAGACTCAGATACTTCCTACCTGTGTGAACTTGGGTAAGTCACTTAACCCCAATTGCCTATCCCTTATCTCTCTCCTATCTTGGAAATTATACTTAGTAGCAGATCTAAGACAGAAGGTAAAGGTTTAAAAAAAGACTAAGAAGGAAAATGAAATAGTGGATAGAGTGCTTGGCTTTAAATCAAGAAGACCTGTATTCAAATCAGTCCTGAGATGCTTACTAGTTGTAGAATCTGGGCAATTCATCTGTAAAATGAGGAATTTGGACTAGCTAGTCTCCAAGGACCCTTCCAGCTTTATGAGATTGTTATTGTCCAGTCATGTTTGACTCTCTGTGACCTTATTTGAGATTTTCTCGGCAAAGGAACATTAGTAGTTTGCCATTTCCCTCTCCAGCACATTTTATGGGTGAGAAAACTAAGGCAAACAGTTAGCCCAAAATCATGCAGCTAGTAAGTGTCTGAGGCCAGATTCGAACTCATAAAAAGTAGTCTTCTGAACTCGAGGTCCATTGTGCCCCCTGGTTGCATCCTAGCTCTTGATATCATTATATATGTGTGTGTGTTTATACACATCTATGTAAAATATATGCATGTATGTAAAATCTATGCTCTTATGAATCAATCCCTTATTATAGACTGAGCCCCACTTTCCTGGGGACATATGAAGTTGTCTTCAGACTTATAATAGCACCCTAGCTGAGAAACCCTTAGTAGGACAAAAAAATAAAAGAATTGTCTTCACTTTCAAGCATACCTGTATGCTTTTCTCCTTGAAATAGGTGCTTAACCTAGAGTAATACTATCAACCTGGAGGTCTATAGAAGTTCCTGGAGAAGGCAATGCTCTCCATAGGATGGCCTGGTCATATTCTAGCAACCCCTACAGTGCTTTCATTTAATAAAAGAGCCTCCAGTCTGTCTCTTTTGGAGGTTTTGATAGGTCCTAAGGAGAGGAGAAACTTACTGTGGGAGTGGGTTTTGTTTTGTTTATTCTCTTGTGACATAAACTTCTTTCTTTTGCAGAAGAAAACTAGAGAATATAAGTCCCTGGGAGAGGTGGAACCTACCAGGAGAAAGGGTTTAATGGCCAAATTCAGTTCTTTCCTCTTTTTATGGGAGGGGACAGGCAGGAGAAAGGCAAGGGGGAAAGGTCCTGCAGTTTTCTTGGAGGACAACATAGGTCTTTCAGAAACAGAAGTGCAGATAGTTGTTTTGAATAAACATGGGCTCCAGTACCAGTCTTCTGCATTTTTTGTGCTCTTTTCTCACACTCAAGAAAGCCCATCTTACATCTGATTTCTTTGTAAGCCTGAATGCTTGCATCAGATCTGAGGGGTTTTTATCTTTTTTTAAAAGAGGATAAGACACAAGCCAAAATCTAATGTTCCAAAAGGAAATTGGGGTGGATACCAAATATAAACACATACATACATAGTTATATTCATAAGGGGGAGCACAAGTCAAACAGGGATTTCTGAGAAGGTCCTAAAATTAAACTCAGTGTGAGTAAAACCCCAAACCTCCATTTCTGGACCATAGGTTATAGATGCATTAAAAATCCTATCATATTTGTTACAAAGTTGTTTTTCTTTTCTGTTTCAATGGGAAGAAGAAGAAGGGTGGAAGGTAAAATATATTTTAAATTAAATTTAAAATAAATAAAAAGTCATGTCATGAAATGCAAAACATATTAAGGAAGAATATTACTTTCAGGATACTATTCATATCTAGTACTAGAAGAACTTTAGAATAGCAAAAGCACTCCGATCCTACTAACTTCAGTTGAGATATCTCAAAGTCATTATTACAATATAATAGTAAACTTTGGGGATAGATGGTGGGAGTATATGTAGCTTTTATTGGAAAAAAAAGACATAATAAGAGAATAAGACTATTGTATTCTAATGAACAAAGAACTCTATAATTAGGCTTTCCTCATCATATTAACAGTGATGTAACTAGATAGGCGAAATTGCACAACTCAGAAATTCAAAAAAGTTCAAGGCACAAAGTCTTTTTCAGTTCTCTAGTATAACCCTATACAAGCTTGGGATGAGACTGAGAATGGCTCAGCATGGCTTGCTTGTCAATATTCTGATCCAGTCCTCTGATGAAGTATTGATGTATGTGTGGGGGATAGTGCTCCTTCCATTCACTGTTTCCCATTCATTCTTTCTTCAGTTTTGTCCCTTATAAGTCCTTAGAACTTGCCAGATGTTCTTTATTAGGCCCTGCATGCCCCTCAGTGGAACTTTTCTATACAATAACAGATGGTGTTTGACTCTAGACATTCTGAAGAGCCATAAGTAGGATTGGACTACCAATCTTTTGCCTTGAATCCCAAATTTAAAAGGTACTGATAGCATTTAAAATTTTTCAGTAGTGTAGAAATAAAATAATTAGTATCTTGTAGTGAGTCCTCAACCCAGTCGAGAATAATGATTTACAATAGGAAGCTATTAGAGAGCAAACTGGGGGAGAACCCTTCTGCTGACCATCAAATATCTCATCCTCTGCCTCCACCTAGGTGGCCACCCCACTGGTAGACACTCTAGCAATATCCTTTTGATACTGTTCTGAGACATCTGCCTCCCCTCTGCTATGCGGTATGCTAATTGCCCCTCTCAACTGAGGGTTTGTTTTGTGCCCATTGCTTCAGATGTGGTCTAAGCTATTTGCCAGGGAAACAAAAATTCCTAGTAATGGCTCTTGCGTCTAAAGCAATGAACCATTTCAATTTCCCCAGTTCCAAAGTATCACTGTGCAGGAATAAAAAAAAAAGCAAAAAATAAGAGAATGGAACTCTTCAAATAATATAGACAAGGCTCATTAGTAAATTGCTGGGAATTTTATGGTCGGTCCTAGAAACATTATGGTTACTTGGTATACCCTTATGATCTCCTTTTGGTCCTTATCTCCTTTTTCATTCAAAATATTAGGGTTAATGAATGTGTCTTATGAGTTTTCTTCTTTCTCTCTCTCTCTTTTTTTAAAGATATCCTATCTGGGCTACCTGCTGCTATTTAATTATATTATTTTGGTGAGAATGGAAAGATGGCCCTCTGTCCAAGAATGGATTGTTATCTCCTATATTGTGACCCTTGCTTTAGAGAAAATAAGAGAGGTAATTATACTAAATTGTTTTCCTAGTCATACTGGCAAGGGTCCTTGAATTCATATCTAGTTTGAAAATTTTTATTTATTTGCTCATTCATTAAAGTCCCCAGTTATCTCCCTCTCTCCTTTCCTTCCCTACACTAGAGAAGGCATCATTTGTTTAAAAAAAAAAAGTATATATAAAATGACTTGAACATTTCTATTTATCAGTTCTTTCTCTAGAGGTAGACATTCACAGATTATTCTTCAAGCAGTACTTCTGTTACCACATATAATGTTATCTTGGTTCTATTGGTTTCATGCTTTAGAATTTCATGTAGGTATTTCTATATTTTATTAAAATCAACCTGATTGTTATTTCTTATAGTGTATTCTATCACAATCAAAAGCCACAATTTGTTTTACCCATTCCCCAGCTGATGGGCATCTCCTCAATTTCCATTTCTTTGCAACCACAAAGAGATCTACTACAAATATTTTAGAACATATAGTTTTTTATCTTTTTTTCCTGATCATGGGAAATAGACCTAATCGTGGTATTGCTAAGCCAAAGAGCATACACAATTTTATAACTCTTTAGGCATAATTCCAGGTTGCTCTTCAAAATCGTTGAATCAGTTATTAGTGTCCCCATTTTTCCACATTCCTTCCACCATGTTGTTTAGCCCTTTTATCATTTTAGCCAATCTGATAGATGTGAGATGATATCTGAGTTGTTTTGATTTTCATTTTTTAATCAATAATGATTTAAACACTTTTATAAGACTATCTATGGTTTTGCTATCTTCATCCAAAAACTGTGCATATCTTTTGACCATTTATCAATTAGGGAATGGCTAATCTTATTTTTATTCCAAACATGTAATACATTTATGTCCAAAGTCTCCCTATGGAATAAAGACTTTTCTTTAAAAGATCTATAATTTTCAAGTATATCTTATTAATTTATTTGATATTTATGATCTACCTATTCCCAAGAGCACTTGAGTTTCCATATTAAAAAACTCAATGCAAAATAACATATTTAGGGATATTATAGACTAACACCATCATTTTACATGTGAGGAACCTAAGATTCAGAACCATTACATTTGAGGTAAAGTACAAGATGTGCCCAAAGTCCTGAAATGATAATTCCTGTCAGCTGTAACATATGATGAATCTAAAAAGGATCTCCTAATTATAATGCTTATACAAAATTGAAACTTGGTAAGGAAAGAAGACTCATGGGATAAAAGGATCATAAATCTAGAGCTTGAAGAGACATCTGAAAAATCTATGCACTCTCCTTCTCTGAAAATTTTTTTACATATCCATCAATCTGATATAATAGAATGTAAGTTCCCTGAGGTTAGGGAATGTTTCACTTTTGTCATTGTATATCCAGCCCCTAGCACAGTATTTGACACATGGTAGGTTCTTATTAAATGCTTGATTATTGAATGAATGAGAAAATATATCTACTGCATGGCTGGAGGTTTTTCCAGACTTAGAATTAAATGAAAGAAAAAATAAGTCCTTCTGATGTACTTTTGGGACCATTCCTATGTTCCTTTTGATTTTGATTCAGTCATTCTATCTTTGGCTTTTGTGTTTTCAGATATTAATGTCAGAACCAGGAAAACTCAGTCAGAAAGTGAAAGTCTGGCTTCAGGAATACTGGAATATTACTGACCTTGTGGCCATCTCAGTGTTCATGATTGGGGCAGTTCTTCGCCTTCAGAACCAGCCATACATGGGCTATGGCAGAGTAATCTATTGTGTGGATATCATCTTCTGGTACATCAGAGTCCTGGATATCTTTGGTGTAAACAAATACCTGGGCCCCTATGTTATGATGATTGGAAAGATGGTTAGTATCTATAAACTTTGACTGACCAAATCAATTTTGTCAATGGATTTTGACTTGAATAGATTAGGCAGCTGTCTTCTATAGATTCTTGCCTTTGGTTATATTATTTTCCTATTATAAGCAATTTTTTTTTGGTTTTAGCATTGTGGGTTTACCTCATACTATAATTGCAGGTGGTTTTGGGGATGAGATTAGTTTTTTAATTTTAGGCCAGTATCAGAAGAATAACTTTTGAGAAGGCTAACTGTGGGCTGACCAACATGCCCAGTCCAAAGCCTGTCCTGAGGTAACAAATGTATTAGCGAGGGGGACTTTGAAAAGGAGGAACCAATGTTCAGCTGTTTGGGGATTGAATACTGTATGACACTTCCTCCCCCTGTCTCCAAGCTGAGCTGTTACCAATGGAGTCAGTCTAAAGATTTACTAAAGGGTAAATCTTGTTTTCCCTCAGCTTCCTTCTTGAAATGATGGGGTTTTGAGGCTCCCCTTCTAACACATATACTCTGATTCAAGTTCTATTATAAATCAAGATATCTAATTTATTTGGATATAAAGGATTGAAAGGATAATGGAAAAGGACAGTGGGAAGAGGAGATGCCTAAAATATCTTCCCTATATAGCTTTTGAAAATTAACCTAGGTAATCTTCAGAAATAAGCTCCAGGTTCCCCTAAGGGAAAAGAGAGTCTTTATCCCAAAGATGGACTCCAGTTGAGAATTGAGATCTTCTTCTGTTCAAGCAAAAGATTGAGATATTTTGGGTATTTCCAGCCAAGTTGTTCTCCATCCCAGCTCCAAAGAGTCCAAGATCTGAAGAATCTTGAGTTTTTCTGCTCCAACTGCTTTTGAGCCTGGCTGGAATTCCATCCCATTGTCGAGGTCTTGAGGTTCCATCTGCTCCTCTTCTGAAGCATTTCTTCAAATTCAATATTTTTTTGCTTCTGGATCATTCCCTTGTACATACAAACACAGACCTCTGTATAACAGGGATGATGAATGCTTGATTTATTAAACAAGGGAAGGTGAAAAGGGAATTGTGGATAACCTTAAACTAATGCCAACTACCTAGAACTCTCCCAGATCTAAATATCTCTTCACAGAGTGAAGAGTGATTTTCTCCTTTAATCCTCTTCTAACTGTCTAATAACCCAGTCCCTGTTCTTTGTCAAACTAACACTAAATCCTCCTTAGCTGGTTTTAAGGAAAGGATCTGAGTAAGCTGGATAGGGCCCAGGGAAGGTCAAAAAGAACCCAGGGCTGATCTCATAATCAGATGCCAGATGGTTCAGGATCAACAGGAACTGCAGTAGATAATATAAATCAGCAAAGCAGCAAGGCAACAGTATAACGGAGCAGCATGTAGGATGGGAAGGATAAGGTAGAAACAGCCACTAAGAGAAGGCAGCCACTCCCTCCAGACAAAACCAGAGAGAGAGAGAAAGAGAGCTCAAGCCCAACTGTTTCTTAGTAACAGCTTAACTCTCCCCTGCAGAATTCCAGAATCTTTTACTCTGCTGCCCCATGCCTCTACCCTCTGCAAACTTACACACTTTCCTCCTTAACTTAACTTTTCCTTATAATAATACTCAAACCAATCAACATATATAGCCACACTCTGTTTTAGGAAACGTTTCACTCAATTTTGTAAGAGATATAAAGAATTGCAAGGCATGTCCCTTTTCTCAAGAATCCTCCCATTTGCTTGGAAATTATGAAAAGTTAAGCAAAAACAAGATATTTAAATAAAAATGTTATGATGGTGATAGATGTCACAAAGCAATACATGATCAATATATAGCATTCTATACTTCACTGAATAATTTGTTTCAGCAAAGTTGACTATAAATGAAATTTATTTAAATTCTCCTTACCAGTTACTTCCATTTAAAAACCATAAATGCATTTCCAGAGGGAAAAAATCTCCCAATAAAAGGAGATGAAAACTTTCCATTGGAGGCTGAGATTGTGACAATCCCCTATTATAAGCTAAAAGAGACAAGGTATTGAAAGGAATGGAAGCTGTGGGCTCAGAAGATTTGAGTTCATATCCTGGACCTAATATTTACTCCCTATGTCAATGTAGGCAGATCTCTTAAACTCTCTTAAACTCAGGTTAGGGTAAATACTATCTACCTCATAGGGTTGTTGCAAGAAAAGTGCTTACAAAACCTATGAATTTGTATTAATGTAGCATAGCAATTCTCACTTTTGTTGTAGGCTTCAAGGAGGTGTTCACTATTTCTAGGTGGCAGTATGGTACAGTGGGAGTTTTCTCAACAAAATGACAGGGTTGGATTAAATGACCTTATAGGTTCCTTCCTGTCTTAGTTCTATAATCCTTTGCCATATTTTCAGTATTTTGCAACACTTTTCAAATTCTGGCATTTTCCTTTATTAACTTCTCAACCCTATATACATCTTTACCTCTACATGATATCTGTGATGCCTAGAGATTCCTGTATTCTGAACTACAGGTCTTGAAGTTTTGCATCCCTCCCTTTCTTGGTGGATAGTTTTTTATTATTATTATTTATAGTAGAACTGGGACACAATACCATACTTTACAATTAGGTGCCATCATTTCTTGACAATAATCCAGCCTAAAAACTGAGGCCATAGATTATGTAAAATGAATACTAGTGGTCCACATAATTATTTTGGTAAGTTAAAAATTATGTGGGGTTTACTTAGAATTATAGCCATTGTCAGATGACCATTTTTTTCACACCTTCATTATTCCTATCCCAAATTTGTTGTTGCCAAGTTCTGATGAGGACTTCTACAGCAAAACTTACATTATTACAGTGGATTCAGGAAATCTACTCTGGGACCAATTCTAATCAATTCTACTATGAGAACACCCAATGGTTCAAGTTTATTTCAGGTCAGGGTATGAAATACTAAACCAAAGTATATCACCAAACCTCTCTATGAGTGATTTAAACTGCACCCTCCCCCCCAAAAAAAAGACCCTACTCATCAGACTGACTCCAGAAGGAAGAAAACCCAAATACCAAATTTTCTTGTAAATTTTTCAACTTTACACAGAACAAATCATTCTGGACTTGAGGAGGTGCCTTAGGTTTATTCATACTTGACTCATTTTTGAGATATTCCTAAACTAGAAACCATATAGCACTCTAGTATTCAACCAAATACTTTGAGGTTGATCACCACAAACCAGTCTACATTCTTATTTTCCTTCTCTTATATAGCTTTAGTTGTCTGCTTATTCTACTCCTGATTTTACCTTCTGAGCTCCCATTTTGTCCATTAACCTCTCCTTTGAGAAGCTATTGTTGATCGTAGAGGAACTGAGGATAGGGGATAAGATAGTGAAGTAAGTTAGTTTCTGGAACCTAAGAGGTATGAGGACAGGAGAATAGGGTAGAATAAAGAAATAAGTAGCACAGTGAATGTGGTGGGTAGAAGGAGAAGAGGTTGCTACCATTTTAATATTGGATAACCTCTAATTCATGTTACATTGCATGATATGGGGTTGAGTAAGAATAGATTACATATGGTCCTCGATTTGACAAATTAATATCTATTTTTTCCATGCAGATGATTGACATGCTCTATTTTGTGGTCATCATGCTGGTTGTCCTGATGAGCTTTGGAGTAGCCCGACAAGCCATTTTACATCCAGATGAAGAACCTTCTTGGAGACTAGCCCGTAACATCTTCTACATGCCCTACTGGATGATCTATGGAGAGGTGTTTGCAGACCAGATAGACCGTAAGAGTAGAATTCATAGTAAGATTCTGTTTTCTGTTCCAGAGGCAGATGATCATATCCAAATTAACAGAAATGACTGTGTTAATTTGGAAACCATGTATTTTTAAATTTTTTTTTTGCATGGGATTGAGTTATTTTAGGGGGAAGAAAGGGTTAGTTTCAAGTTTTTCAATTTCTGAATACTATTTTTTCCCTTCTCTCTAAAAGCTCATTATAATTCTGAAAGAATTCCTCAAGCCCAGATCTGGATCTTCAGAAATAATCCAGTTGGCTTACTCAAGTCTCAGTGCTCCTCATCTGTCAATTCAATTTTCTTTCAGCCTTACAGATATGTTTTTTTACTACAAAGTGAACTTTATGAGCAGAGAAGACAAACAGGATAACTGGAATCTGTTATCCTTCCTGTTTTCAATGCTAATTCCTATTTCCCTCTATTAACTTCCTCCTCATATATCATTATGGTGTGGAAGATAATTATTCCAGATATCTGTGAAGTTAAAATTTTCCCAATAACTATGTGATATGAACAACATCACATTATTAAATCACCTCTTGTCATCATTTGTGGCTTGATCAAATTCATTCTTTTTAAAAGCTTTTAAAATGTGATCTCAGGGAAAAGTTTGGAAGCATATAAGGATGGTTATTGTATGTACATTAGTAACTTCACAAGCCAGAAAATGGCAACCAAATTTTCTTTCATAAGAATACTTATTTAGGCTAACATACAGCTACTAGTTCCTTTACTAAAGGTGACATTCAATGTTTGTTTTTTAATGCAGCAATGATCTTTTTAAAAGAGGGAAATAGGTCAACTTGTCATTCATAATTCCCCCAAATTGCATTGACTATGGCTTTAGATTGTCTGCAAAATTATTTTATGAAAAGTTGATGTATTGTGTATATATGTGTTGTGTTGAAAAACAATTCTCTTTCACTTTGAAGTGATCATCTGCCACAAGTGCTCTGCATTTTAAAATATTTTAATTGTTGAAATTTTATTGTTTTTTTCTAATATTTGGAATACATGCATATTGAAAAGATGGATAATTGTTTTTACATTATTTACAATATTTCTCAAACTACTGTTTCCAAGAACTCATATACCACATTGACATTGCTGATTTTTAATTAAATTTCTAGCAACAAAAGAGTTTCTATATTGCCAATCTTTTGTTTTCATTTGATTTTGAATTGTTTCATTGTTTTCTCTTCTTCTCCCTCTTAAAAAACATTTTTGCTTTCGGATTGCTGTGTAGTCTATGCCATGGAAATTAATCGTAAGTTTGAAGGAGAGGAGGTGATGATTTTCATTTAATAAAATGTACTCATTGACCTTTTCCTTTGCTGAATATTGACATTTAAACGTAGCCCTTAAATACATTACAAAGTGTCATTTTTATTTCCCTTTTGAACTCTGGAGGAAAGCAAATAATTTTAAATGATATTATTGAATATTTTTTCCATTAACAAATAGGTATTCTTTAGCTCTATAGAAATAGGAATTTGAGGAATTTAAAGATCATCCAATCCAATTCCTCTCACTTTACACATAAGAAAACTGAGATTCCTCAAGGTAAAGTGGGTTGCCCAAAGTAACATAGCAAAGAAGAGGGAGAATTGATCCTAGAATCTTGGTTTCCTGATTTCTAATCCCATACATCTTCCATTTTATTGTGATATCACTTGATACTACATAAAAAATAATAATTGGGTCAGGTAGGATATGCTTGGGACATTCAATTAACAAATCATTCATTGTTTTATGAATGAGTAGTCTCTACCCTGGCTCTGTCAATTAAGTGCTGCAGAAGATCTTAGAAATGGAAGAGACCTTAGAGGCTGTCAAGTCCAATCCTCCTGCTGTAACATAAGGAAACCGAGGCCTAGAGAGGTTAAGTCACTTGTCAGAATTGTGTGGCTAATTGTCTGGAACAAAACTTGAACCTTGGATTTCCTAATTAAAATTCTAGTGCCCTATCCACTAAATCATGCTGCTTCATATTGCCTTGGGCTTATGACATGGTAATAACAGTTTTTAAAAATCAGTACCTTAACTTTGATTTTATCAAGGAACAAGGAAACATTGTAAAAAAAATTATATTATCCTAAGTAAAAAAATTTTTTTGGTCACATGAAAACTATTGTTAAGAAATTTGCTAAAATCTGGGTAAATTATACCTATTAGATCTTCAATGGTCTCTTCAAACAATCCCTTCTTTACTTCTTCATTAGAATTATTTCTTAGTAACTTTAGAATGTCATTTCTTTAAAACTTTCCCTTCCCTCATGAGATGAATTCCCTTGAAAACTCTAAGTCCATGGCATCTTACTTTTCTCCTAGACCTTTCATATTTGTCTTCCAAAAATCCAGGGTGTCTATCAAATTATATCTGGTTTTCCTTTCCTTTTCTATCACAAATTTTAAGGTAGAATTTTTCACTTTCCTCCAAGATTCTCATCACTTCCTCTCCAAAAACCAGTTCCTCTTTGTTGATGAGAATCAGATTCAGATTAGAGCCCCCTCTTGTTGATTCTCTCATTTTTTGAGAAATGAAGATATAATGAAGGTAGGCAAAGAAATGAATAGGAGTTCTGATTGGTATGTTACCTGAACTCCTTTATTTCCTCTCTTTCTTTCCAAGTAGCCTGTATTATACTCCAATAACAATATTGATCATACTTTCTCCACTGATTTTTTACTGTAGGATCTCTATCATGCTTCCCTTCTCTAATTCCTGTATTTGTTCACATGAATATATATTCTTTTTATTTTGTTCTGTTTTGTTTTTAAACCCTTATCTTCTGTTTTAGAATCAATACTAAATATTATTTCTGAGGCAGATAGGTGGTAAGGCATAGGCAACTGAGCTTAAGTGATTTTGCCAAGGATCACATAGCTAGGCAGTACCTGAGGCCACATTTGAACCCAGGATCTCCTGTTTCTAGGCCTGGTTCTCTCTCCAGTTAGCCACCTAGCTGCCCTATGAATATATAAATATATATATATATATATATATTCTTAATATCCCAATGCTATTCTGCCCAGACCACTCTTTTATCTTTCTCAGTTTTTTAATGATTCAGAATTAATTTTAGTTTATTATTAATTAATTTGGTATTATTAATTAATTAGTTAAAAATTAATTAAATGTAAAAAAATTAATACGTTATACCCTTCCAGAGTCATATTCTTTCAAGGATCTGATCTTGCCAAGTACCAATGATTTCCATGAAGTCAACTGCCTCCTTGTATTAGAGTTGATATAAGAGATAGGGAGCTGACGTTGAAACCAGAAAGACCTGGGTTCAGATCCCGCCTCTGATGTCTACTGGCTTTATGCCCGTGGATAAGTCACTTGCCTTCTTAATGCTCTAAGCAAATATCTAAGACTCTAGGACACAGAGGAAATAAGTACTGACCTGCATTGGGAGAGGAACTACAACTGTGAGTTCCTTGTAACAGTGAAATCACAGGTTTAGTCCCAATCCCACAGTGACTTGCACATTATAGGTACTTAATAAATATTTGTTTAATTGAATTGTATTAACTATCATATTATTATAGGTTTTAAAACTTTAATGGGGTATATAAATGAATGATGATACTGAGAGAGCATTTAAATATTTATTTATCCATGGAAGCTCCCCTTTTATTCATACATCTCCTTGGTGACCTGATCAGATTTAGATATGGAAGACTAACTTAAGATGTTCATGCATGTTTCCTTTTTGCAAATGGACATATTTACCTACTCCCCAACATATTACCTCCTGAATGCAAATTCTAAAAACTTCCTTCTACAAATCCCAGGAAGAGTTAATGGTCCTATAGTTATTTCAACCAAAACATCCAGGGAGTTCTGTAGTCAGCCTCAAGACTGGAGAATTCCCAGGCTCTATTTGCCTATATTTAAAGTGATAGTCAGATAATGGAAATGTTTTCCCCAAAATTTTTCTCCATTTCCAGAAGAGCAGAGACCGCAGTGCAAATACACATTGTTTTATTACAGAGAAGAATTTTACACAAATCTAATCCCTGAATGTTTTTTTTAAATATTGTTTTAAAAGTATAGTGTACACTAAAATGAAAAATGTATCTTTCTTTAGCTCCTTGTGGAGAAAACCTGTTTGATGAAGATGGTAAAAGACTTCCTCCCTGCATTCCGGGGGCCTGGCTCACCCCTGCTATCATGGCTTGTTATCTCTTGGTAGCTAATATTCTCTTGGTCAATCTGTTAATAGCTGTTTTCAAGTAAGTAAGCTTTCTTTGGAGCTATGTGATTGTTCCCATACCATTTACTTTTGGAAAGGGTTTCCAGTTTAACCTTGGAGGTCTCATGATCTCAGGACAGCAAAGTGAGAATTTCATTATTTTTGAAATGGATGGCATTTCTGCATCCTTATTAAACAAATTTAATAAATTCACAGATCAGGAGTGAACCCTTAAATAAATTGAATTTTAATTTTTGGTTAGTGTTTTGAGACTTTAAAACATACTTTAATCCGAAATGTTTTCTTAGATGAAGCCTCCTTAAGACAGATATTTGATTAAGCTGTGCTTTCAGATTAATTAACAGAAGTGCACTTTGTTCTCATGTGGAGAAGGCAATATTAATTTTATGACTATTTGTTTCTGTGAGCTTACATAAGGATATGTGTCACCTTGATCTGTTAAATGCAACATAAATATTCAAGAAAAGAGAGGGGCTTAAATTATTTTTGTAAATGATCATTTTTTTAAAAAACTGGGTCATTTGAAAGACTTCAAAGTTGAATATATTATGCAGAGCAACACTTAATGGTGCAGAAAATAATAGCAATAATAATATTAATACACACATAGAAATTTAAGGCTCCCAAGGCACTTTCTTTACAATAGTCCAGAGATAATGATAAAAAAATTATTAGATATTTTAAAAAATGATCTAGGCTTTGACCATGAACATTCATGGAGAAGGGGACAAAGAACTTAGCACAAAATCTTAGTGTTGGAAAGAGCCTTTCAGATCATCTATTCCAACCTCCTTCTGTTATAAATGAGAAAAATGAGACCCAGAGTTTGAATTACTTGTCTAAGCAAAAAATTAGAATTGACAGACTAGCTAGGACTAGAACCCAGGCCATTGTTCTTTTCTCTTCCAGCAAGCTGCCTCCCCACATGAGGTAAAATGGAGCTAAATTGATGGCTATATAAAGGGGAAAAAAAACTGGTTCATTCAATTGATTCAGTTAAAATTAATCAAGTAGTATTTTTAAAAATTATTTTTAAAATTTAATTTTAGGTTAAACTGGTTATTTGACCAAATTTGACCAAATGGCTGACTAGATTCGATTTAATTTATTTAGCAAACCTTTATTAAGCACTTATGATATATAAATCTATAAAGATGGCCGATCCTATAATGTACAGACATAGAAAACATTTTGATTCAACCTTTACGAGCCTCTAAGAAAGTAGTGAATAACTATCAAATAAAAGTAAATGCAAAATAATTAAATAGTAAAATTTTAATGAACAGGTAGATAATTCATGACATAAAATCCTGTAATCATTCTTATTTGGCTTAGGAAGATGTTTTATATTTACATTTGAAAATGAAGATATTAAAATAATATAAAAGTCTATCTCAAGAGAAACTACAAGACTGAACAGCTAATTCAGTTTGTTCCACCTTCAACTCCTCTTCTAATCCCTACATCCTGACAGGAATGAAAGGCTCTATCTTTCAACATTATATATTCCTTCATCCCCCCAATCAAAGTGTCAATTGAAAAGATTGTGACTATATATAATTGTTGGTCTTCTTTGGGCTGAGAGGCCATAGCTTTTATCTTAAAGGACTTCTCTTTGTATTCTTGCCTGACCATTTTTTTTTAAAAAAAAGATACCACTGGTGTAAATAAAGTATTTAATCAGATTTCTTTATTAAGTAACACTAAATTAAATAGCACTTAATTAAGCAGATAATGACATAATGACATCTACTTCAATTAAGTTGATAATAATGTCAATAAAAATTTAAGAGAAAAGCTTGCTAAGGGTAATTTACTGTGGGTAAATCAGAGTAGTTTTAACTGCACATTTTTTATTAAAAGAAAAAAAAGGCTAATGTGTTAATTCTGAAATGTGGTAATGCTCTATCTATGATGTAACCATCTGCATGTTAGAGGCTTAGAAGCCTGGAGCAGAGGAAAGAATGCTGTTTTTATAGTTGAAGATATTGGGTTCAAATCTCAGCCCTACCATTTTTTTCTTCCTTTTTATGGCTTTGGGCAACAACAATAATAATCTTTCTGATCCTTAGAGATTTGGACTAGAGGGCCTTTAAGAACCCTCACAGCTCCAGACTGATTCCTTCAACCTTAAAAACTCCACCATGAATGTGGTATACAGACATTTCAGAAGTCCCAGCACAGATCAAACTAGAATGAGGCCACAGTAAAAGCAGGGCCTTGTAGGTGCCAGCATCTTCCTGAGACACATTTCCTCCCTTGCTGAGCTTCATCTCATTCCAGGGAGCCTTCTTCTCTCTCTTTATCTACTTAGAACATTTGTGGTGTCGTGGAATTTAATTGCTACTCACAGTGGTGATAGCTAGTTAAACTTACTTTCTCAACCCACCCCAATATGACTTCTCCTTGGCTGCAATAATTGCAGGTTACAGCTCTGAGCCCCAACACATTCCTAATTAATTCTTTCCTTCCATCTTACCATACATATAGCTCAGCATTCTCTTATGTGTTGTTCTGATATACAGAATCAACACCAAAGATTATAGGTGCTGGGGCATCTAGGTGGCTCAGTGGATAAAGAACCGGATATGGATATGAGAGGTCTTTGGTTCAAATCTGGCCTCAGATACTTCCTAGATGCGTAACTCTGGGCAAGTCATTTAATTCCAATTGCCTTAATTTCTGCTCTTCTACCATGGAACCTATTCTTAGTATAGATTCTAAGGAAAAAAAAAAGATTATAGGTGCAGGAGAAAGAAAAGAAAAAAGTCAAGAAATATCACTCTTGAGAAGTAGCAATGATAAGGTTTCAGTGGTAAAATTGTCTTTGAAGGAATATGCAAAATATGCACAAATTTTATAAAAATAAAATTAATTCCTAATGATTTATATATTTTAAAATATTCTAGTGAATGTCATTGATGATAACTACAGTAATCCAAAAATCTAATAAGAATCAGACACATTACATGATAATGCAATAATATTTTAAGTATGGAACAAATTCATTATTGCCTTCAGTTTTGCAATGCTGCTAAATAAACATCAACTTGAGGATCTTAGTGAGATAGATATATACATGCATTAAAGTCTTTCATAAATACTTCAGTTTCTCTATTTTGCATAAAATGGAACTCATCTACTATTTGAAGTTTTTAGATTAACCAAAGCAAGTCATGTGGAACATATTACTCATGACTCATCAAATAAATATCTATCTAATTTCATACTACTTGGTTTTTTTTAATTTAATGAGCTTTTTGTGTAGCTTGCATAATAGGAACCAATAATAACATAGAGGAATGCAACTATCAATAAGCACATGCTCTGTCTCTCTCTCTCTCTCTCTCATTTCTTTTTCTTTCCTCAGCAATACCTTTTTTGAGGTAAAGTCAATATCGAATCAAGTTTGGAAATTTCAGAGATATCAGCTGATCATGACATTTCATGACAGGCCAGTCTTACCTCCACCTATGATTATCTTGAGCCACCTCTACATAATCATCATGCGCCTCAGTGGCAAATGTAGAAAAAAGAGAGAAGGGGACCAAGATGAACGAGATCGGGGATTGAGTACGTAAAGGATTCTCTCTAAATCAGTACAGTTTTTCCCATAAGCAAATTCATACTCTGGCTATTGAGAATGTTCTAATTCAATATACTCAAAGAAATGTTCTTTATTTAAATACATAAAAATAAATACTTGTTTTTAGGTTTTCTAGTCCTGCTATTATTCTTTTCACAGTTACTCATTTTGTGTTTATCAAAGTTTAAATTGTTAAAAAATATGTCTCAAGCTACTTAATAAAATAAAGAGGGAAGTTACTGAAGTGAGCTGGTTTCAAAAGAATTTCCTCTCTGTATAAATCTAATACTCTCAGAAGACTTTTTTAAGTTGTTGCTATCTGTGCTTCACAAAATAAGTTGAAGATACATAATTTATGAAGTGCATATTTGTTTTCCCTTTGATTTGTATTTGAATTTTATTTTTCTTCATAATATATTTTTATGAGGTTTTCTTTCAAATGACCTATTTTGTTGTGGGTACAGGTTGCTGTTATTGCATATAAAGTCTTTTATTACAGGAGAATAGAAAGTAGGAGAAATTCATTGTCAGAAGAATAACCTATAAAAACAAAATAAATAAGAAATAGAATAAAATTAAAGTTTCTGAAAATAGATTAGAATCTTAGAGGCAAATTTGAATGAAGTCTAAAATTATTCTAATCTTTACGTACATATCAGCACCAATCTAAAGTCACAATTATCAGATTTTTTAAAACACGCCTTAATTTTTTTTAAAACAGAGTTATTTCTTAATGATGAAGAACTTAAGAAGCTGCATGAATTTGAGGAACAATGTGTAGAGGAATACTTTCAAGAAAAAGAAGATGAGCAGCAGTCATCCAATGATGAGAGGATCCGAGTTACAACTGAAAGGTTTGTAATGAAAGGATTCCTATTTCAGTTTTTTTTCCTTTCTCTTTTGGAATTGTTTCTTAGATCTATTTTTGAGTGAATCAATCACAAGGCATCATTTAATACGGCTCTGAAATAATGTTTGTTAACCTTTTGGGCTTAACTTGTTTGCCATTCTCAATCCATGGTACACAACTTCAGAGAAATACTAGTTTATAATACAAATCAGAATTAACGACAGCATGAATTGTTGTTGTCTTCCATAGAAAACAGGTGAATAGTTATGATTTAAGAGTCCAAAGTTCATCTTTTTCATTTTTTGTTCAAAGATATTTTATTTTCCCAATTACATACAATAACAATTTTCAACATAACGTCCAAAATTATAAAATCTAAATTGTCTTCCTTCCTCCCTCCCCTCCCCTACCTATGAGATGGTAAGTAATTTAATCTCAATTATATATGTATTATCATGCAAAACATATTTCCATAAGAGTCATTATTGTAAGAGAATAATCATATAAAACCAAAGCCCCAAAATAAAACTGTAAATAAACTAAAGTGGAAGATAATATGCTTTGATCTGCATTTAAACTTCAAAAGTTCTTTCTCTGGAGGTGGATAGCATTCTTTGTCATAAGTCCTTCAGAATTGTCCCAGATCATTGTATAGCTAAGAGTAGCTGAGTCTATCATAGTTAATCATCCCACGATATTGCTGTTACTGTGTACAATGTTCTCCAGTTTCTGCCTATTTCACTCCACCTCAGTTCATGTAGATCTTTCCAGCTTTTTCTGAAATCATCCTGCTTATCATTTCTTATAGCACAATAGTAATACATCTTCAACATGTACCACAATTTGTTCAGCATTCTCCAATTGATGCATACCCCCTCAATTTCCAATTCTTTGCCACCACTAAAAGAGCTGCTATAAATATTTTTGTAAAAGTATATCCTTTCCCCTCAAAGCATATTTAAAATGCACTCAACTCTCAATTATATGAGACAAATTTTAGTGGGTCATGGGGTAATGACATACGATAGTGTGGAATTCAGAAATCACTCATATCTGGCTTTAGGAAGCATTTTATATATAGAAAAAATATATAAAATCTATTTTTCTTCAAATGAATCCATACAAACTCTGTCCAAGAAATTTAGAGTACTTATTAAAATGTCTCTCCCTAATTAAAAAAAAAAAGAATACTATTGCTACAGCAGTGGTTTACTTTTGTGTAATGGAAGGATAAAAGAGCAGGAGCTGTGAACATTTCTAAATTCTAAAAACAAAATTTTTAGGGCCTTTAAATTTTGATTTACTTTCATATTAGGAGAAAACACAATGAATAAACTTTTCCAAAGCATCAACCTACTTAAATAGTCTGAAATGCTCCAGTAGTTACTGAAGCTTTCAAAGGAACTTACCCATCAACCCAGAGATGCTTTACTTCCATTGAAATTGTTTATTGGAGGCATTTATTTGTGCTCTCAAAAGAATAGTATTTACATTGTCAATATAAATGTATCTTTATATAAGTAAATATGGCAATGGGTGACCTTTTCATAAGAATTTAATAGATATTCCATAATAGAAGACTCTAATCAATAGATCAGGGTCTATCATTTGATCTCAAAATTTTACCAATTTCTTCACCATAATCTGCTTATATTCTCAATATGGAAATAGGATAGCTGGCAGCAGTATCAATATTCTGGTTTGGGAGAAAGTAGACTCAACGTGGAGTCAAAGGAGCTGAGTGAATTTAAATCTCAGCTTATACTTCCTGCCTATGTTACTTTGAACTCCTCACTGAGCCTTTCTGGCACTAAGTTTTCATATTTTCTCCCTTGTCTGCTTCCATCTGTGGTACCTTTACCCATCTAATCATGCCATCCAATAGAGATGGGAAAGATGAATCAGAGAGGCCAAACAGGAGAGTCTATATTCATCAGACAGGTGAAGATGAGAATCAGAACTAGTAAGGGGACAGGGTAAAATACTTTATAGAGGAAGAATAGAAAGGATCTTGGCAACTAATGATGATTCCCTTAACAGAAATAATGGAAGTATATAAAAGGGGTGGGTATGGTAGCTAATGTTAGGGAAGAGATATTGAGTTCAGTTTTAGGTATGATAAGTTTTAAGTTCTGGTGGTACCTCCACTAAGAGAGATACAGATGTGGGAGATGTGGGACTGGAATTCAGAGAAATTAGATTTTAGGAGTCTGTTAAGTGATCATTGAGCCCAATAGGGTTAATGAGATCACAAAGGAAGAAAATCAAGAGAGAAAATCAAGAGAGAAGACTCAGTCATGAGCCTAGGGGACATAGACATGTAAAGGCCAAAAGATAAGCAAAAGAGACTGAGATAGGAAGAAAACCCAGATGAACGATATGATACAAGGAAAGAGTGAATTCAAGAAGAGGAGGTGGTCAACAACATAAACTACATAAAGCTAAATGAGGATGAGGACTTAGTAAAGTGAAAAGGCTAAGTCCTGTGGGCAGGCAGACGGGTGGGGCATCTGAAGCAGCAAGAGAGAAATGCAGCTTTGATCTCCTCCCTATTCTATACTCAAAGGTTTTCTTAAAAGAAAATTAAGGATTCTTTTTCTGAAGTGGTTCACCAAAAATGTAAGATTTAAATCAATATTAATAACTCCAAGTATTATGTTTATAAAATTTATTAATAATCACTTGAAGTAGAAGAAATAAAAAAAATAGAAGTTCAGAGTCTAATATTCTAACTAATGTAAGACCATGTGTGTAAATTCTCCTGTCTGGCTCTCAGCCAGCTTTAGCAGCCATGTTCAGCAAAAGAGAGAGATGGGGTCACACCAAAACTTTATCCTCCATATGTTCATTCAACATTCGCACACAATGTAAGCATGCAAATGGGATTCTGGGTAAGAGAGTCTTGGGGAATAAATTCTAACTACACAAAAGAAAAAAAGTAGATCATGCTTCCTAGAAAATTAGCAGTGAAAGGGAGGGGAAACATAGGCACAATAAATATGAGGAGAAATATTGATATTCCTATTGGTGGCTGATCTCACAAGGAAAGGAGGTCATGAAAATTGAGGGGGTTAATAATTGGTAAGATTTTGTGACTAAAAATTATAATACTGAATATCTGAATACTAAAGTAATCATCGAAGAGGGAAGTGGATGGACTGGAGAAGATTAAGCCAGATAAGGAGATGATTGAGAGAGGAAGGAAAAGTGATAGCACTAAGTATATTCTCAAGGGGATATAGATTGATGATAGCAGAGGAAGGGTCTAAGATTGGTCCTACAGGGCAAGTGGTAGTTTGACTATTATACCTGCTCCGCTGTGTCTGGATGAGGGAAGCTGGAGTCAGCACTGTAGAAGATAACAAGCATCCTAGGATCCTAGATTTAGAGCTGAAAAGGGCCTTAAAAGTCATCTAGTTCAACCTCCTTATTTTACAGATGAGAAAACTGAGGCTTAGAGGCTTGCCCAAAGTCATATGGATAATTAGGAACAGAGCTGGTATTTGAGCCAAGATATTCTGACTCCAAATAAAGGACTTTCCAACATACCAGTGAGACATCTTCAGGAGAAGGCCAAGGCCAGGTTTCTGTGGGCACCAGAAGAGGGAAAATGTTTGAGAAAAAAAAGAGATGTAGGATGTTCACTGGTTGTGAACAGTGGCAGAGGGCTTCCAAAAGACATTGTGGAATGGGAAAGCAACAGAGAATAGGAACTAGGGAGGATGGGTCTGAACTGAATAGGGGTGAGAACATGAATCCAGATCCAAGGAAATGGGTTTGTGTCTTGACAGAAGACACCAAGTATGGGAGTGTGGTTCATAATAACTAGCAGAAGGGAGGAGATTTTATATATGTGTGTATTACATATAGAGTGCATATATATAATTTTTTTTCAGTGACATGTAGAAAAAAATTGGACAATTGTTTTCTGACATTTTAGGATTCAGATTTTTCTCCCGCATCCCTTCCTCCTCCCAGGCAATAAATATTCTGATATATTTTGGGCCAGTACTTTCATGCAATAATATTTCTATATTGGAAAGACTTTAGTAAAAGAAGTTTCTAATCATGGACATCATATAGCTAGGGCAGTCACTTTGTGTTTACATCCCTCTCTACCACAATTCTTGTGTGGGAGTGGGGCTAGGACCACCTCTCAGAAGGGGTGTGGTAGGAAGGAGAAGTGGTAGGAGCCTGGTCTGGGTGTCTGGATGTGGAGATTCTTCCCCTATCCTCAGTGAGTAAATGAGAGTGTGCTTGCCTGTAAGAGAAAATTTTTCTTCCTGTTGTTCTCGGCTAAGATGCCTAAGAGAGATGAGGGCAATTCCTGCAATTTGTTTCCTTTTCTTGCCCTTTATCACTGATGAATCTCAGTGCTAAAAAAAACAAAGGTGGCTGTTCTGTGACTTTTGGAGTAAACAAGGACATCTTCCTATACTCTATACCAATTTCAGATTAAGGAGGCTATAAGGAAAGAGAATGAGTTGAAATTAAAGAGCAAAACAACACTAATCACCTCTTCCTAACCTTTAGGACTAGAGAAACTTTTCCATCAATTTTCAGACATTTCTTTGACATTTTAGGAAATAGCCTAACTCTCTGTCCTTATTAATAAGTATCTTTAGGACTTTGCATCCTATAAATGGTACCAATTGTCACTTGCTCATTCTGCTGACTTTTTCTCACTTCTATCCAATTTCTTCTGAGGGTTAATTAACACTTTTAAAACTTATGGGTGTGGGATGTGAGTAGGGTCTATGAAATTTGTTCTGTGATACATCAGTTCCTTCCTTTTGTCACCTTATTGTTTGCAGCAATTTATCATGCCCATAAAAGTCTTTAACAGGGCAAGTTAGCAAATTCCAATGATTCATATGATTCACTCACCCATGGGGTTACATAGGAAGTTTACATATTTGGTAAAGCTTTCTACTCTGGGTTCTCTGATTACTTTTGTGTGGGAACCAAATTCTTGGTTTTCAGTTAATACTTTGGTAACTGGCACATAAATTTCAACAATTTATATTCTTAAAGTTTTACCTTTTGGTAGGAAATTTTAGAATGAAGGAACAATAAAAATAGCACCTCAAAACCATATTAAAGTGTAATTTAATTATGCTATCACTGCACTGAAGTGCAACAGGATTTAATATATAGACATCCTGACCTAAGTAAGCAAATATATTACTGCACTATGCTATTGGAAACTTTTTTTAACTCTTCAGTAATGTTATATTTTTTTCCCAGTTACATGTAAAAACAATTTTTACCATACATTTTCTAATTGAGTTCTAAATTATCTCCCTCTCTTCTTCTCTACCCTATTTGAGATGGTAAGCAATTTGATATAGCTGATACATGTGTAATCATAGGAAACATTTCTATAATCTTTATGTTGTGGAAGAAAACATAAAAAAAGACCATGAAGAAAATAAAGTGAAAACAGTATGCTTCAATCTGTATTCAGACTCCATCAATTCTTTCTCTGGAGGTAGAGAGCATTTTTCATCATGAGTTCTTTAGGATTGTTTTGGATCACTATATTGCTAAGAAAAACTAAGTCATTTACAATTGTTCATCACACAATATTGCTGTTGCTGTATACAATGTTCTCTTGGTTCTGTTCACTTCACTCTGCATCTGTAAGTCTTACTCTTGGAAACTTTTAAGTTTTAAGTTTAACTTTTAAATGGTCTTCAAAAGGCTTTTTACTTCTTGGACACACACCAATCTGACTCAAGTTCCAAAGAACCAAGTACTTTAAGGAATCAATTAATCAAAAAGTTTTTCCTGGATGCTATGCAAAAACATTGTTCCAGGTACTATGGTATTAATACTATAAAGCACAAACTATTTAATGTTCATCAATAATGGATTAAATCAATACAAATCATATCTTTCACTTGAAATTTGAAGGGAAGCCTTAGATCCAAAATAACTTTAGGAGAAAGAATCTAAGTGACAAATCTTTATTTTTCTTCAAATAGGAAAGTTAAATTATGCCAGTTGCTAATCATGATATCTGACAAAGCCAAAGCACAAATAGACCTGATCAAAAGGGATAGGGAAGGTAAATATATTCTGTTAAAAGGGAGTATAGACAATGAGGAAATATCACTAATAAACATGTATGCACCAAGTGGTATAGCATCCAAATTTCTAATGGAGAAACTAAGAGAATTGAAGGAGGAAATAGACAGTAAAACCATATTAGTGGGAGACTTGAACCAACCACTATCAAATTTAGATAAATAAAACCCAAAAATAAATAAGAAAGAGGTAAAAGAGGTGAATGAAATCTTAGAAAAATTAGAGTTAATAGACATATGGAGAAAAATAAATTGGGTCAAAAAGGAATACACCTTCTTCTCAGCACCACATGGCACATTCACAAAAATAGATCATACACCAGGTCACAGAAACACGGCACTCAAATGCAGAAAAGCAGAAATAATAAATGCAACCTTTTTAGATCATAAAGCAATAAAAATATTGATCAGTAAGGGTACATGGAGAGCCAAATCAAAAATTAATTGAAAATCAAATAATATGATACTCCAAAATTGGTTAGTTAGAGAAGAAATCATAGAAACAATTAATAATTTTGTTGAGGAAAATGACAATGGCGAAACATCCTTTCAAACTTTATGGGATGCAGCCAAAGCAGTACTTAGATGAAAATTCATATCCCTGAGTGCATATGTTAACAAATTAGGGAGGGCAGAGATCAATGAATTGGAAATACAATACAAAAAACTTGAGAACGAACAAATTAAAACCCAGAAGAAAACCAAACTAGAGATCCTAAAAATTAAGGGAGAAATTAATAAAGTCGAAAGTGATAGAACTACTGCTCTAATAAATAAGACTAGAAGCTGGTACTTTGAAAAAACAGACAAAATAGACAAAGTACTGGTCAATCAAATTAAAAAAAGGAAAGAAGAAAGGCAAATTAATAGCATCAAGGATGAAAAGGAGGACCTCACCTCCAATGAAGAGGGAATTAAGGCAATCATTAAAAACTACTTTGCCCAACTATATGGCAATAAATATACCAACCTAGATGATATGGATGAATATTTACAAAAATATAAATTGCCTAGACTAACAGAAGAAGAAATAGATTTCTTAAATAATCCCATATCAGAAAAAGAAATCCAACAGGCCATCAAAGAACTTCCTAAGAAAAAATCCCTAGGGCCTGATGGATTTACCAGTGAATGCTATCAAACATTCAAAGAACAGCTAACCCCAATACTATACAAACTATTTGACATAATAAGCAAAGAGGGAGTTCTACCAAACACCTTTTATGATACAAACATGGTACTAATTCCAAAGCCAGGCAGGCCAAAAACAGAGAAAGAAAATTATAGACCAATCTACCCATGGAATATAAATGCAAAAATCTTAAATAGGATACTAGCAAAAAGACTCCAGCAAGTGATCAGAAGAGTCATTCATCATGATCAAGTAGAATTTATACCAGGGATGCAGGGCTGGTTCAATATTAGGAAAACCATCCACATAATTGACCACATCAACAAGCAAACCAACAAAAATCACATGATTGTTTCAATAGATGCAGAAAAAGCCTTTGATAAAATACAACACCCATTCCTATTGAAAACACTAGAAAGCATAGGAATAGAAGGGGCGTTCCTAAAAATAATAAACAGTAGATATCTAAAACCATCAACTAATATCATCTGCAATGGGGATAAACTAGATACATTCCCAATATGATCAGGAGTGAAACAAGGATGCCCATTATCACCTCAATTATTTGACATTGTACTAGAAACACTAGCAGTAGCAATTAGAGAAGAAAAAGAAATTGAAGGCATTAAAATAGGCAAGGAGGAGACCAAGTTATCACTCTTTGCGGATGACATGATAGTCTACTTAAAGAATTCTAGAGATTCAACCAAAAAGCTAATTGAAATAATCAACAACTTTAGCAAAGTTGCAGGATACAAAATAAACCCACATAAGTCATCAGCATTTCTATATATTTCCAACACAGTTCAGCAGCAAGAACTAGAAAGAGAAATCCCATTCAAAATCACCTTAGACAAAATAAAATACTTAGGAATCTATCTCCCAAAACAAACACAGGAACTACATGAACACAACTACAAAACACTCTCCACACAACTAAAACTAGACTTGAACAATTGGGAGAACATTAACTGCTCATGGGTAGGATGAGCCAATATAATAAAAATGACCATCCTACCCAAACTCATTTATCTATTTAGTGCCATACCCATTGAACTTCCAAAAAATTTTTTACTGATTTAGAAAAAAACATAACAAAGTTCATTTGGAAGAACAAAGGATCAAGGATATCCAGGGAAACAATGAAAAAAAATACAAAGGAATGGGGCCTTGCAGTCCCAGATCTCAGACTATATTATAAAACAGCAGTCATCAAAACAATTTGGTACTGGCTAAGAGATAGAAAGGAGGATCAGTGGAATAGACTAGGGGTAAGTGACCTCAGCAGGACAGTATAAGACAAACCCAGAGAACCCAGCTTTTGGGATAAAAATACACTATTTCATAAAAACTGCTGGGAAAATTGGAGGACAGTGTGGCACCAAGATCAATTCAAAATGGGGATTGATTTGAACATAAAGAAGGAAACTATAAGAAAATTAGGTGAACACAGAATAGTGTACATGTCAGACCTTTGGGAAGGGAAAGATTTTAAAACCAAGCAAGACTTAGAGTCACAAAATGCAAAATAAATAATTTGGAATACATCAAATTAAAAAATACAAACAAAACCAATGTAACTAAAATCAGAAGGAAAGCAACAAATTGGGAAGCAATCTTCATAAAAACCTCTGACAAAGGTTTAATTACTCAAATTTAGAAAGAGCTAAATCAATTGTACAAAAAATCAAGCCATTCTCCAATTGATAAATGGGCAAGGGACATGAACAGGCAGTTCTCAGCCAAAGAAATCAAAACTATTAATAAGCACATGAAAAAGTGCTCTACATCTCTTATAATTAGAGAGATGCAAATCAAAACAACTCTGAGGTATCACCTCACACCTAGCAGATTGGCTAACATGACAGCTATGGAAAGTAATGAATGCTGGAGGGGATGTGGCAAAGTAGGGACACTAATTCATTGCTGGTGGAGTTGTGAATTGATCCAACCATTCTGGAGGGCAATTTGGAACTATGCCCAAAGGGCAATAAAAGACTGTCTGCCCTTTGATCCAGTCATAGCACTGCTGGGTTTGTACCCCAAAGAGATAATAAGGAAAAAGACTTGTACAAGAATATTCATAGCTGCACTCCTTCTGGTGGCCAAAAATTGGAAAATGAGGGGATGCCCTTCAATTGGGGAATGGCTGAACAAATTGTGGTATATGTTGGTGATGAAATACTATTGTGCTAAAAGGAATAATAGAGTGGAGGAATTCCATGGAGTCTGGAACAACCTCCAGGAAGTGATGCACAACAAAAGGAACAGAACCAGGAAATGATTATACACAGAGACTGATACACTGTGGTACAATCGAAGGTAATGGACTTCTCCATTAGGGACAATGCAACGTCCCTGAACAATCTGCAGGGATCTAAAAAACACTATCCACAAGCAGAGGATAAATTGTGGGAGTAAAAACACCGATGAAAAGCAACTGCTTGACTACAGGGGTGGAGGGATATGACTGAGGAGAGACTCTAAATGAACCTTCTAATGCAAATACCAACAACACGGAAATGGGTTCGAGTCAAGAACACATGTGATACCCAGTGGAATCATGCGTCCGCTATGGGAGAGGTGGGGGAGGGGGGAGGAAAAGAAAATGATTTTTGTTTCCAATGAATAATGTTTGGAAATGACCAAATAAAATAATGTTTACAAAAAAAGTATCATTGCTATATACTGTGGATTTATATTTATTCATTTTGGTTTCACCTGAAATGCTAGATATTATAGTTACCCTATAAATCTCAAAAATGTGCGGGTCACAAGAAGATTTTTCATATGCTTATGTGTGTGAATATATATATAATTGAAAATTTATATATGAAAACATATGTATGTGTATGTCTATTCTTTCTATATATCTATATCTATCTATATACATATATATGGCATAGCACTAGAGCTGGTGGCAAGTGAAAAATTAAAGACATTGGACAGAGTCTATAATTTAAGGGGCAAGTTCTTGGAGAAAAAGTTATTGGATTGAAGACATACTTGATCTTGTGAAGGAAACCATTTCTACCTCTAAAAAAGGACAAGATAAAAGATGGGTAGAAACAGATTTTAGAGAGAAGAAAGAAGTCATTAATCATAGTATTAGTCTTCTCCAGAAAAAGGAAAAAGTCAGTTCCTGGGGAGACAAAACAAGTATGAGAATCAGGATAATATATGTGACATAGACCACCCTGGTCCCCATTGCCTAGAAGGCCAGATAGGTTAGATTTCAACAGTTCACTTCTCCAAGACCCTTAAAGAGATTAGGAGGTGTCTAGGCTCTTTGCAGATGGTTCCAACCACCAATGAAAGTTCTTCCTCCACATGAATGAAGTGATGGTCCCCTGTACCTTAGTTTCATTAACTACTAACTAATAGATTCATTTTTACAGAAAATTTTTTTTCAAAAAAGTCTAATTACAAACCTACAAACTTACTTCCCCAACATGTGGAAGGCATAATCTTCCTCTCTCCTGCACATCTGTCTCTGCAGAGGGGAAAAGACATAAGTTCATATTTTATCTCTGTTTCTATAAAGCACAGCCCAATTTAAAGTCCCAAAACCTCACCTTGGGCTCAAATTCTAGGCACTCAGGTTTCTCTGGGCTTTCATGCTAGCCACTTTCAAGTCACCATGGCTTAAACTCTTACCTCTAGCTCCTGAAAATGAGGCCAAACAACATGCCACAGAAACAAATATCCCTAGACACATTTCTCAGGGAGTAGAGGATAATATAAAAGATAGGGAGCAGGGGAAACAGTCCTTCCCCTTTCACAGTTCATGGTACTGATGCTTTAAGTGAACAATGACCTTATAAGAATTTAAATTTAGGTTTTATGCTAAATATGAGAATTCTAAAATAATATTGTGGTTACCAATTAAAAAATATTACTGCTTTAGTCAAAATGACTTTTAGCAGCTTTATTTACAGAGGTGGAAAGAGTGAATTGGAAAAATATAGATAAAGAGACAGAAAGTACTGCCTAGCTACCAATACCCTGAGTTTAATCCTAATGTCTCCAGACTACAAATGTGAATCCAAAAACCAATCTCACCAGAATCCAAAGTCCTAATTAGGAAGCCAAAATCCAAAGAGCCAGGAGACACTGAAGAATCTGCAGAGCACCTTCAGTGCACATGAGGCTAAGACCACCATGAATATCACCAGAACTCATCCCACCAAAGCACCAAAAAACAGAGAGGGTCTCCTCATGGAAGAACCAAGGAAGGAATCACTCCACTCACCACTGCAAGCCAACACAGGATCCAGGGAAAGAGTCTCCTCCTCCAGTCCTGCTCACCAGTGCAGAGAAAATGACTGAATCCTTCAGCTGGTCTTTTAAAAGTAGTCTTCTCAAGGTCACTTACTGTCACTCCTCCACTTTATGGGAACCAATCACAATCTTTCAATTTGCCTGGGGGGGGGGGAGGGTGTTGGCCTCTGGAGTTGTCACTCACTCTAGCAAGTAACTTGTGAAATCTCATACTTAGTGACTGGTAAGGTATTAAGTAGGTGTACTTATGTTTTTGATTGATTAACCTAAACATTGTTGATTAATAGACAAAGAGAGTTTGATTCACTCTTCACAATCTTTATCCTCTAGATACAGCTCATAAGAGTGAAGCAAAAAGAAAGGAACAGCTCAGTCTCACCAACTTTAAATGCATAGAAAGCCAATCAAAGGAAGCTAAACCTGTCCAAGTCATAGATGAAATGGGCTTTATGTTAGGTAAAATGGGCATCACAAAGGGTTCTTCAAGGGTATCTCCATGTTAGGAGAACTGGGCATGCCCAGAGACACCTTGGTTACATGTGAGAAAAGAAAGATTTGAATAAAATGTGAAAGGTTAGCAAGGCAACTAGGTAGCACAGTGGACAGAATGCCAAGCCTGGAATCAAGAGGACCTGGATTCAAATCTGATCTCAGACACTTCCTAGCTGTGTCACCCTAGGCAAGTCACTTAACCCCAATTGCCTAGTCCTTGCCACTCTTTTGTCTTATAACTGATAAGGCAGAAAGCAAAAGTTTTAAAATATATATTTTTAGAATATTGGGAATACCTATTGTGGGATATATCCTAAAATTGATAAATAATTAATAGCATGAATCTGTAGTGGGCCATGTCAATATGGTTTCATGACTTTCTCCGATTAAACCTCTTGGCCTAAGAGCGTAAATGAATATGGGCTATGGGAGCTTATAAATATGTTGATGTAACAGTTAGGAATTAAAAATTAAGAGAGTAAAGACTTCTAGGATGTTAATGATGGTTTCCATTTAGTGAGTAACAAGGGAGTCATAGGAAAAAGCTGTGAATATAGATATTGAAAATACCCAGGATAAATGGCAAAACAGAGTGGTAAAGGAGAACAGTAAATAGGTTTTGAAGTCACTTATAAAGACATTTACTTTATATAAGTTATAAGCAATTTCTCTCTCATCTGAGTTCATAACATTTTATACCCCTACTTATGGATTTAACACATTCTAATATGAGTTGTATTCATCTTTTTTATAGGATGTAATCTCCTCGAAGATAATGATCCTGTTTTATTTATCTTTGTATCTTCCCCAATACATAGTCATTGAATATAATAGATGCTTAAAAATTGTTTGTTGAATGAATGAATGAATGAATGAATAACCTACAGAGTGGAATAGTGAACAAAACATTGGACTAGGAATTTAAGAAAGAATTGTCTTTAAATCTTATTTCTCATATTTTCCATCCATATGATCATTCTCAAGGCATCTGACCTCTCTCAGTCTATTTTCTCATTGTAAAATGGAAATAACAATACCTATAGTACCTACTTCATAGGGTTTTTGTAACAGTAAAATAAGAATCACTTTGTAAACCTTAAAGCACTAAATGAATTTCAGCTATTCTTAGTAGAATTTAAGTACTCAAAAGAAATTAAGCTTGATCCCTCTCTTTCCTTCCCCTCTTCTTAGTGCTTTTCTCGGTGAATTAATATTTACTAAGATAATTTTTTTGTTATTCTCTCAAAAAAGATGGATAAAAATTCATCATTTTCAGATTAAAACTGGTTTAAAATAATCTATCAACTGCAACAAATACATTATCTAGGAAAAAATGGGTTAGAGGAGTTAAGAAATTTAAAATGTACTCTGATTCTGACACTAAAAGCTTTTTTTTTTTTTACTACTAGTTTTTCTTTAGTTTTGAACAAATGAAAACTACAATTACAGAATTGGAGAGGCAAGTCCTACATAAGGAAATGGAAAGAAACAAAAATAACCAGTTTGTGTATTTTATAGTGGATGAGAACATTACTGTCTACAAATCTGGTACATAATTGAAGGGTGAAAATAGTCTTAGACCTCAAGTACACAGAGCTATGAGATTCTAAAGCATGGGTTTCTTCAGGGATCAACTACTATATTATGTTATTTTGTGTTAACATTTGGCCCTGTTATTAAAGAAATGTTTCTATATAATTTACAGAATGCCCTGCAGGTGAATTAAGATCACTGCACATGAAAAGGTGACTATACATGAAACGAATTTTAATAATATGCTTACTATAGGACTTTAAAGTTCTAGGTTTCACATACTTCTGAAAGTCATGCAATTTGGATCTGATACAGTGCAAATATAAATCAAAATACTTTATTATTAGTTTGCATATAGTCTTGGAAGTCATAACATAATATACCTGAATATTATTCAAATTGAAGGTTTTGCTGAAATTTTTAAAATAACATTTTAAAAGTTAAAGCACTTTAAAAGTTAGACATATCAAATTCAAATTGAGTACCCAGAAGAAAAGTGGGTCTGTATATAGATATACAGATTGTTTCTACTCATTTTGCATCTCAGTGATAAAATACTGACTGGTGACAGACCATCAATGATTCATGTAAACTGAGTTGGTAGAGCTATTTAATCCTTAACTTATAAGGACTCATCCAAAATATAATGCTGAAGATGATAGATTTCAATATTGAAAATGATTCCTTAAAGAAATGAAATTTAAAAGGTTAAATTAATTCTAAAGACTATTTGTATATGATTGTTCATTTCAGTTGGTAAAATCAGGCTAACATCTCTCACTTCCATGGCTTAAAGAGAAAAAAGCGAAATTAAATGATAACTAAATATTAGTTATTTATTATTTTTTAATTAATTGTTTATATTTTTATTTATTATATATTATTAATTATAATTGAATATAAAATATTAATAATTAATAATTATATAATTATTGTAATATTAGTTAAATATAAATATTTTGATGAAGTTTTGAAAATCTTAAATGCTCTCAACATAAAGAATAGAGATTCTTCCCAGTGTGTCTCTGAGGAACTCCAGACAGGTGACAAAAGAAATGCAAATGAATGATAAATACTAGGGAGGGGAAGAAACCTTAATGAGATCTGGAGGTGAATTTTAAACCTTTTCAGACTTCATTGTTTTATTGCTTGCTAAATATTTTCAGTTTGTTCCCTTCTGAAAAGTGAACAAGTCTATTGGAACTGGAGAAAAGGATTTTTTGAATTCACTGCCTATACCCTGTCAATGCTTAATATATTTTGCTGATTGCTTTAATTTTCTTTTAATCTAATCAATATCTTTCTGTTACACTGAATCATTTTAATATACTGTGTTTGGGATATAAGATATATTCTATTACATGATCTTGATTTGTACCTTTCCCCTATCACTATACTAAAGAACATATCATTGTGAAAGCCCATAAACACCTTGCACAAATCCTTTTCAGTGGAAAAAACTAAAAGTCCTTAGGGAGACTGAGGTTGTCACCAGATCCATTGAGGTCACATGTTGTCTATATGGCCTTTTTCTTTCATTTTGCCTTTGTTAATTGACACATAGAGATGATGGTTGGACTCCATCAAAACTGGTTACAATTGTATGCAAACTTTGAAGAATGTAATGAGCTAAATATCTCAATTGCTTTAAAGGAGTCTTCAGTATAGATAGATAGATAGATAGATAGATAGATAGATAGATAGATATAGATAAAGATATAGATATTAAAAGTAATGTTGAATTAAAGGTAGAGAACAAAACAGAAGTTCCTGACACAAAAGTTTTATATAAAGCAGGAAGCCTAAGTAGCTTCTGCAGTACAAAGAGGTGGGGTTCTTTTTTGGTTGTTGTTGTTTTTTCTGGACTCCTCTGCGAAATTTTGGCATAATAGCAGTAATAGACTTTGTTAAAAATATCTTTGCCAAGGTTGAAATAATTGCTATATCTGTAAAACTTGTTACAAGTATAGATCAGTTCATAACTTTTTTAAATGTCACACAGCAAGTAGCTATATAAAGACTCATGTTAATCCTATTTAATAGTGGTTTTGTTTGCAATTGTCATTAACTGGGCTATTAGGAATTTTGTTACTTCTTTAAATGTGCATTATCTACTATACTATCATTTTATAAAGCTGTTACTTTGTGAAAATCATTTGCACTCACACAGTGGTTCATGGTCAAGTTGAAAAAGGAAAGGAATCTCATTTTTGTGTGAGAAACCTTTGTATTCTACCTTTCCTTGGCTGACAGAGTGTGCCATTGATTGTAAGATATATATATAGATATAGATATAGATATTAACATTTTTACATTTTATTTTTCTTCCTGGTATGTGCAATACTGTATTTGAGTTTTATTTTTTCTCTCCTTTTTTGAACTCGAAGAGCATGTTACCAGTGTTAAAAAGTTTTTTTTTAAATTTTGTAGTAATATAAGTTTTAAAATGTCCATTAACCCTAATATCAATGTATATCCAAAAAGCTTTAGACTATAGAACAAATGCCATTAATTGTTTAAAAAATTATGGGACTTTGCTTAATGATTCTGTCTGATTCCAGGAGAAGGGAATATAAAAAAGCCACTGCAAAGTGCCAAAAATGCACAAAGCTAACTTTCATAGTACCAATCAAGCATAAGGTCAAAGCGACCCACCAATCCCAGTGGGACTGATAAAATTTTGAGCCAAGACAATGGGGTTTGAAGTTGTGGCTATCTTGACATGTCAGAGGCAGGTCTTCCCTAAGCCCCACATTATACCAAGCACCTAACTTTGGCTGCCATCCTGGCTCCAGTATCCCTGAGAGAAAAGGAAAAATCAAACCAAGAAATGCTATTTCCCAATTTGCTGATGAAATCTGGTCCCTTTTCTGTCTTTCATAGTGTGGAAAACTTTCTGTAGTACTGGTTACTGATTAGGTAAGTGGATAATTACATAAATCACTTTATTTAGGCCCTGATTCAAGGACCTGTTATAGGTTTATTTTTCCTTAAAAATTTTTTTAGACATAAGACTTTGATATTTTATATATCACCCACAAGTTACTTTTTTCCTTTTATTTAGTTTTTTTTTATGTTTTTTATTTTCTTTTGCCAATTGATTCATATACCTCATAACTTAGCCATGCATCCCTGAGTGATCCCTGTGTTTGGGGGGAGTACTATGTTATTGTTGTGAACTTTTATTTGAATTTGAGCCTAATTTAGAACAAGAGACTACCTCCTCGAATCCAGAAGGTGCATTTTTTGGAGAAGGTGCAACAAAAATACCTGCAGAGACCACATGCTGCACCAGAAGATCCAGAGTGAATTTTGGGATGTGCTAAGTTAAACTTGGCAGGGTTAAATGCATTTATTTCGAATGTATACTCTTATGCCAAAGGGGACTGCCCCCAAATTGACTTTTTGTCAATGTGCCTAGCAATCATTGGTTTTGTTCTCTTTCCCTTTTATCCACAAATTATTGCAATTTATAAGTTGGTTATGTTTAAAATGATTCCTTTGGGGAGACTGGTCTCCCAGAGGATCACAGGGGAAGTGTAATTAGAAAAAATCTTGTACCTTTGTACTCTATCTCTCAGAATTCTTTTTAATCTCCTAGCATACCTTTCCCTTCTCCACATCACATGGTCACATTTATATAAAAGTTTTGGTAACTCCTCCCTCCTGCTCTATTGTTAGTTAGGTCCTATTTTATTCTAACATTTTTATGAACAAATTTTTATTAAATATAATATTTGGAGTTATTGTATATTAATTTTAAAATCTACAAGGGTGTGAACTTTTTCTGTTAGTGACTTACTAAGTGTTAAGTAGGAGTACTTTAAGTTCTTGATTGATTAACTTAAAATAGACAAAGGGAATAAAAATTCCCTTTCCCAATCTTGAATCAGTCCATCACAGGTTGGATACTCCCTATTGTCCCAATCTGTGGGTCAAGCCAGAGGCAATACCCCTCAAATAAAAGAACCAGAAGGGCAACTCCATGGCGTAGTAATGGGATAGGATGTTAGTGGAGGCAAAAATCAGTCAATGAAATTCAATCCAAAGCTATTTCTGGGGCAACTTGACAAAAACAGCAAAACAACTTTAGTTACAGTATGAAAAGTTAAGTCATACAAGTAGCTCTCAGTCTCTGAAAAAGTTGTGGGTGGTGTATTATGATTCTTTTTCTAAAGAGAAGAGTAGAAAAAAAATTCCTTCTTATTACAGCAGGTTTTACATTTCTTAGGCAGAATGAAAAGACTGAAAAACTGAGAGATGACAATTCAAATTGAACAAACTGCCACGAAAACAAATCCCCCCCCCCCTTATTTTAGGTAAAAAATTGGTAATCCAGGCGCTTTCTACAAGAAACTCAATGCCATTTCAACTGAACCTATGATCTTATTGATTCTTCATTTTCTTCCAAATATGTAGTTGGTAAACTGTTTATCCTTACCCAATATATTCATCATCTATTTTCTCTCAAAAATTTGCAATGAAGATGAATACAATCTGAGGGAGGTTTTTATTGCTTTTTTTCTTACTTAAATTTGTTGCCTATTTTTCAGCATTAGAAGGATACCACTGAAGAATTCTGTCCATCTTCCATCTCTCAACTTTGCCACACTATCAATCCACTTTCTCTAATTGTAATATGGTTCTTTGATGACATCTGAATTCTTATTAGTTATATGTTGCAGCTTGCTCACACCTTTCACACCTTCTGTATGATACTAATTTTTAGTTTTGGGGAGTCATTTACATTTCATGTCTTGTAACCATACAAAGACTCCAGTAAAATATTGGCATTTAGAAGACAGGCCTTTACTTTCATGGGAAGAGTTTTGTAAATGTCCTGAGAACAATTCAGCTTTAGCACTCTGGGCCCAACAGGTTGTCTATTTTGTCTATTCTAGAGAGAGACATACTGTTTGACAAGCTACAGAGAGTGTCTATCCAAATCTGTGCAACAGACATTCTTCATCCACTAAATCTTTCTCATGTTAATGGAAAATCCAAATTCCTTTCAATATGGAACTTCATACAATCAATTTTATTATCCAAAAATAGGAGCATCTGAAGTACTTGACAAAAACCTTCAATGAATCTCTTCCATCAAAATAACAAATACCTTTAGCAAACATACATCCTTCAGTTTAACTTCTTATCAGAGAGCCATTGAACAAGTTTATTTCTATTTTTAGATCTTTCAAGTAATCTGGAATAATTTAATGTATGGATGAGAAATATACTGTGAAAGAATCTGTGAAACAATGTTCTGTTCTACCGAATGAAATGCTGTTTTGTAATGAACCATAAGTAAAAAGGTTAAATTCTCTTTTTCAGTTAATGGTAAAGATAGAGTCCATTTTTGCATATTGTTTATGATAGCCTCCTCATTGTCTACTAATAGACTCATCAAGGCTATCCTTGATTTCTTTACTCCAATTATTCTTTTTTAATTTTTTTAATTTTGAAATTTTAAAAAATTAATTAATTTATAATATTTTCCCATGGTCACAATATTCATGTTCTTTCCCTCCCCTTCCCCACCCTCTCCCATAGCCATTGCACAGTTCCACTGGGTTTTACATGTATCATTGATCAAGACTTATTTCCATATTATTATTTACACTAGGATGATTGTTTAGAGTCTATATCCCCATCAGCCCATGTGATCCAGCAGTTGTTTTTCTTCTGTGTTTCTACTCCCACAGTTCTTCCTCTGAATATGGATAGTGTTCTTTATCATAAGTCCCTCCAAATTGTCCTGGATCATTGCATTGCTGCTAGTAGAGATGCCTATTACATTTGATTGTACCACAGTGTATCAATCTCTGTGTATAATGTTTTCCTGGTTCTGCTCCTTTTATTCTGTATCAATTCCTGGAGGTTGTTCCCATTCACATAGAATTCCTCCAGTTCATTATTCCTTTGAGCACAATCATATTCCATCACCAACATATACCACAATTTGTTCAGTCATTCCCCAATTGAAGAGCATCCCCTCATTTTTCAATTTTTTGCCTCCACAAAGAGTACAGATGTAAATATTTTGGCACAAGTCTTTTTCCTTATGATCTCTTTGGGGTATAAACCCAGCAGTGGTATGGCTAGATCAAAGGGCAAACAGTCTTTTAGCTCCCTTTTGTCCTAAAAGATTTTTTATAGTTTTTCATAAAGTTTTTTTTTTTTTTAAAACCCTTACCTTCCGTCTTGGAGTCAATACTGTGTATTGGCTCCAAGGCAGAAGAGTGGTAAGGGCTAGGCAATGGGGGTCAAGTGACTTGCCCAGGGTCACACAACTGGGAAGTGTCTGAGGCCAGATTTGAACCTAGGACCTCCCATCTCTAGGCCTAGCTCTCAACACACTGAGCTACCCAGCTGCCCCCTTTCATAAAGTTTTTATATGGATGAGAGAGCAGAACAAAGGTTGATATTTATTAATGGTCTTTGAGTCACCTTTTGGGGTAATAGTAAGTGCCTCATGTTTCCCCATTCTTTTGCTATCTTCCCCTCCTTGAGATATTTTTTTAAACCCTTAGCTTCCATCTTAGAATCAATACTGGGTATTGGGTCTAAGGCAGAAAAGTGGTAACGACTAGGCAATGGGGATTAAGTGACTTGACCAGGGTCCCACAGCTAGTAAGTATCTGAGGTCACATTTGAACCCAGGACCTCCTTTCTATGGACCTGACTCTCAAACCACTAAGCCACCAGCTTCCCCCCTTGAGATAATTTTTAAATTGGTCCTTCCATCCCCTCATAGTTATATTATCTCTGGCACAGATCTCCTCTCTATACACTTGGTCCAATCCATTCGCTTTATCTGTATCTGTTCTTTTAAGTGTCATTTCTATCCCTTCTATTAGTACGTACTGGACTGTAATTTTAAGGTCCATTTAAGGTGATATGTGATTCATCTACTACTTCACCAATCACTTTCTTCTCAACTCTGCAATCTGGCTTCTGCTTCAGCCAGCCTAAGGAAACTACTTTCTTTGAGATTACCTCTTAATCATCAAATCTTGTTGCCTTTTTTTATTACTCATAATCCTTAATATCTCTGCTGCTTTTGACACTGTTGAACACACCCCTTCCTCATTGGATAAGTGATCTTTTCTCAGCTTCACAGATATACTACCTTGGTTTCCTCTCCATCCTCCAAAACCATTCCTTCTATATCTCCCTTGCTACATCCTTATCTTCTTCTTGAAACCTATACTGAACATGATTATTTCCCTTGGGTATATTATGTTCTTGTTTCTTTTGTATAATGACTTCAGATTCACTCCTCTATGAAGATTAGATAGATAGATGAATGGATAGATAGATATAGATATAGATATAGATATAAATATAGATATAGATATAGCTTCAGTCTTGGCCTCTCTTATGAATCAACATTTCCAACTGCCTACAAAGAATCTCTACATGCAACTAATAAAGAGAAAGATGGAAGGTGGATCCAGCTTCAGGTGGCTTGGCATAAAAATGCTTAAGTAGAATTAAAAAATGAATGTAGTTAGTTGCATGAACTTTGTAAAACTCAAGTCCCCAAATATTAATCTGGTATTGAACATTTCTACCCAACATCATATTTTCTTCCTCTCCTTATTTCATACTGGATATTCAGTTCTGCTTCCTAAGCTGGTTCTCCAGCTAAACATCATAACCCTTTCTTCCAAACTATTCACTTTAGCTCCCTTCTGGATACAGGTCTTCTACCTGCCTTGGAGCTCTCAACTTTGAGCCACTAAAAACCTTATATTCCAATCTACATGGTCTCTGGAGTCTATGGGAACAGAATGGAAATAATTTATATTGTACATTTCCTTTGCTCTTTAAGAAGTTATGTAAATCTTGTATGGTTTACATCTGTGGTATTTAAACTATGCTCTATGAAATATTAGAATTCTATAGAAAATTCTCAGTGGTTCTAGAGCAAAAACATTTAACAGAGACACTGTGGTCCCCTTTGGTTATAGAATATAACCTCATTAATTCAATATTGATCTATTCAAAATAATGAATGATTTGAGGAAACATTTCCCAGCTTACTAAATATTATTTTATTAGAAAATATAATGATCTAAATGTGATAAATTGGAAGTACATTCCCTCAGTCCTTTGAATTTCAAAGTAATTTAGATTTTATTATATGTTATTTTGCTATCACAATGATAATTGCTGATATAATCCATTTGAATGTAAGTTCCTTGAAGGTAAAGGTTATCTTTTGAAATATTTAAAATAGCTGAAGATATAAACTGTAGTGAGTTAAAATGGTGGAAGATATAAATTGTGCTAGATATAAGACTGGGTGAGTAAATTTGATCGCAGAAAATATGTTTCACTACAGTGTCTTGGTTTTTTAATCAAATATAAGGTGGTCGCCAGGGAATATATTCCCAATCATGAATATGCCCAAGTCAACTGGGTTTTATAGAGACTTTAATTAATAATACAATGAGGAATTAAAGAAAGAGAGAAAGAGTAAGAAAGGAATAAGTATGAAGGGCCTTAAGCCAACATGGCCTAGACCTGAGTCTTAAGAGAGAGAGATCAGTCAGTCAGTCTTTTATCACTCACCATAAGATTTGTCCAAGTAAGGGATTCAGAGGGACAGAGTCTCCCCATAGGGAGTTCCAGCCAGAGTCAGCCTCCCTTGAGAGACCTCCTTAGAGAATTCCTCCAAGAGCTCCTCTCAAGCGATCTCCAAAAGAATTTCCTTCCAAAATCCTCCAAAAGCCTCCTAAAGCATCATCTCAAGAGCTTTCTCAAGCGATCCTCATAAGACCTTTCTCCAAAAGGATTGTCTTCAAGAGATTCTGCTTTTTCTTATATAGGGGGTTTTCTCCTATGTCACCTCCCCTAAGTCTTCCATCTACAAATCACAGTAGATGTTTTCTAAAGGACAGCCCATTACTGCTGGGTCGACTAATCCCCTCAGTAAGTCTGAACCAGAGAAAACACAGCTGAGTCGACTAATCCCCTCAAGAGAAAACCTCTGAATAAGTTTTAACCTCTGAATAAGTTTTCACCTCTTTGCTCCTGGCAAGTTTACAAATTGCCCGACCTTTATAGGTACCTAGCATCCCATTGTATCAATTCTAAAAACAGGCATGGCTCAAAGAACTCCTTGCCTCATTATAAGTATGGATCTAAGTACTTTCATTGTTTAGGAAGGAGTTTTCTCCCCTAAAGCAGTCTTAAGTACGGGTGGAGTAGAGGTCCTCCCATTTCTGATCCTGGTGAGTTCTCACAGTCAAAATGGGGAATGTTCCCAGTAGGGAATTGTTCCAATTGAGAATTCCCCATTGGGGAAAATTTTTAACATTCACAAGTCTGAGAAATTTCAAGATTTACACTTTTGATACATAGTAGTTGCTTAACTATTTATTTATTAATTGAAATGATCATAGATGAGCATTTTAATTTAATGTTTCATGATTTTTAAAAGCCTAAAAAATCACAATATTATATTACTTCTTTAAACTTTTAATACATTCAGTCTATTATTTTCTATTCAACAGAGTTGAAAACATGTCAATGAGGTTAGAAGAAGTAAATGAAAGAGAACATTTTATGAAAACTTCACTACAAACTGTGGACCTTCGACTCTCTCAACTGGAAGAACTATCAAGTAGAATGGTGAATGCTCTTGAAAAGCTTGCGGGAATTGATAAATCTGAGCTGGTACCAACACGTTCCAGAGCATCTTCAGAATGTGATGCAACTTTTCTTCTAAGACAAAGTAGTATCAATAGTTCTGATGGCTATAGCATGTATCGATATCATTTCAATGGAGAAGAGTTATTTTATGAGGATAGCATCATTCCTCTGTCACCAGGTCCTGGATTGCGTAAAAAAACCTGTTCATTTCGCCTAAAGGAAGAGAAGGATGGTCAGGAATCAAGGATGCATTTGGTACCAGAATGTCAGGAAAGCCTTTGTATGATATCCAACACAAATATATCAAAGACACAAGATTGCTGTAAGATCACATTAGGCGATATACAGAATGATTTACCAAACTCTGGTCCAAATATTGGTATTTCAGCTGAAGAAGATGAAAAATTTGGAAATTCAAAAAATGATGAAATTATTTCCCAAGGCTTAAGTCAAACAGATATTATAAATGGACAGGCCAGATCAGATTTTCAGAACACTCAGTTAAAAGTAGACAAGACAAAGTTAGAAGGAGCAATTTCTTACCCATTAGACAAAACAAAAGTAACACGTTACTACCCTGATGAAACTTTAAAGACAACTATGAAGTCTAGAAGCTTTGTTTTTTCCCATGAAAGAAAGCTAATTGGAGGGGTTAATAACTGGAGTACAGATTATAGTTCAATTATGGATCAAGTATGCCCTACAACAGTTGAACAGTGGACTACAGAATGGAAATACCAAATAGAAAAGAAAATTTCTCAATCCCATAGTACAGATTTCCCTTTAAATGTTTCTGAAGCTGCAATGCAAGCAGAACAAAAAGAGCACTTAACAGACACAGAAGATGAAATTGATGTTACAGAAGCAGTTCCCAAAGCCTCTCGTTCTTCTCTAGCTGTTATTGGCAGAACTGCAACTACCACAGAAAACTTATTGTCTGTGAAACCACACAGGCCTGGTGGATTCCAATCTGTAAGGTCCAAAAGTTTACATGCTCATTCTCGGACTGCTAAGTCCATTCAGGACAAATTGGACAGACCAGGGCATGCCAGCAGTGTAACTAACCTAGTAGTTGTGTCTGATAGTAAAGTAGAAACACAAAAAGCTAAACAAGAGAAAGCCTCCACAGAGACTGAATGTTAAAGCAATTTTGTAAAAAAATTGACAAGTACTATCTGATCACTTAAGACATACAGAACTTAGCATAGCTTTCAAAAATTATTCATAATTTTGGGAACTAATTTTGCATTTATTTTTAAATAAAATACTAATTCCCCAAGCTTAAAGCACTATTATGTTGAATCAAAGCTGTAACACATCAAGGAAATGTATTGACATCTTTTATTTTTATATCACTCATTCTCCAATATATTCACTCACCCAGAAAATTATCATTAATAACAAATACTAGAAAAGAAAGAGAAAAAAAGCCCTTCAGTTAAACAAACATTGACTGAATCCAATGATATATTTGATGTTCCCTCACCATAAGTACTCAACTCCACTTCTGCAAAGAAGAGAGGTGTTCTCATATGTCTTCTTCAGAGTCAAACTTGGTCAGTATAACCAACAGTTTAGGATACTTTTTAAAGAATTTAGTGTTCAGGAAGAATAGAGCTAAATGAAACTAAAAATCAAAGAACCACACAATGAGCTGAGAGGCACCTTAGAGATGAATATAATAAAGTAAGAAAAAATAGTTAATCAACATACAAGAGTCAACAAAGTCCTTATTTCTAAGAGTAACTAGCAGTGCTAAAGATTAAAAATATGAAAACCACTGCCACATGCTCCTTATATAGGAAAAAAATGAAGCAAAAGTTAAAAACAGGAGAAAAAAGATAGGATGCAGAAGAAAAGGAGGAAGATATAGATCCACAAAGTGCTTGTAGTAGAACATCCAGTGGACTAAGAGCTAGAAGACCCAGGTTTAAATATCAATTCTATAGGAAAGTCACTTAACCATAATACTTGCACTACCAAGCACTTGCAGTTGTGAGGAAAATGCTTTGTGAATTGTAAAGCACCATGTAAATGCCAGCTATTATTATAATTAGGGGAGTGGTATAAAGCATCTAAAATTTGCCAAAGCACTAGTAATTGAAGTTGTCTATTTCCATCTCAGAGAATGTTTTGCTTCCCCTCCCTCCCTACAAACTCTTATCTTCTGTGTTAGTATCTGTTCTAAGACAGAAGGATAATTGAGGACTAGGCAATTGGGGCTGGATGACTTGCTCAGGGGACATAGCTAGGAAGTGTCCAATGCCAAATTTGAACCCAGATCCTCTGGATTCCAGGCCTTGTGCTCTGTCTACTATCCTACCTAGCTGACACTAGAGAATGTTTTAAATTCTACAGAGAACCCACTATATCTGTTTTAAAATTGCACAACAGTAAATATAATTTTATTATATATTATATAATAAAAATAATAGTAAATATAAAAAATAATTTTATTTTTTAATACTTATTTTATAACAACCAAGATTTTTGTTAATTAAATACAGGACCTAATAATGGGTAGTTTTCTCTACACAAACCTATAAATAACTTGTTTGTACAATTTATTTGCTTATTGTTTTCCCACTTAGATGATGAACTCCTTCAGGACAGAGACTGGCTTCTTTTTGTATCTCCTGAACTTAGCACAGTGACTGGCACACAGTAGGCACTTAATAAATTCTTACTAATTAATACAATAAGATTACCAATAGCTCTAAATTATGCCTGTATAATAGGTCCATAGTTAGAGATAAAACTCAAAGACATTGGTTTTTTTAAATTCCTAATTCTCTCCTTTTAGTCTCAAGAAACTTCCCTTTTTACCTTTCCTCTCTATCCTACCCCTTCAAATGAAGGTTTATGTTTAAGGATCACTGAACTGGAGCCAGCAACTTGTGAGCAACAAGACTAGTCAGGCTGACCTTGGCAAAAAGTGAAGGTAATACATGTCTTGGACACTCTGCTACCTTTGCTTTTGCCAATTCTCTACCAGCCCTGCCCCTAAGAATTTTCCCCCACATGTACAATCTTTTAAACTAATTAAATAATGTGTTAGCTAATAAGAGTTTCAGCTATTTCAGCTCCCAGGATAATAATTTATCATAATGTCTTCAAAATCCAGAGGAATAATCCTTAGTGGCAAAATTTCTGGCACTGAAGAAGATTCTTGGGACAAGAGGAGACCTTTCTGTAACTGTACAAATTACTATCATGAGTAGCCATCTACACTGCCCCCTTGTGTAAGACTAACAGTTTTCCCAATTATTAAAACACTGCCTACTGGTAGAAGTTGGATTTTTCTTTCTTTCTTTTCTTTTTTTTTAAGGATTTGGAATTTAGCTTTATAAATAAAGTATTTTATATATTGTGATTTGGAATTGACATCTATACTATAGTTAATGCCGATTTTATATAACTATATAACATAAAATTGGTTTTTAGATCATGTCTTTTATTATTTTTTTCTCTATCTGCTTCATTGTCAAACCAGGTATTTGTAGCATTTTTCTAAATATAATAACTTGAAGAAATAGGCTGTACTTTTAAATTTAGCACACTATATGTATATAGTGTTGCTCTTTTAGGCATTTTATAAATTACCTTAAATCACTTATTTGTTTGGTCAAGTTATTTCACTAAGATAAAATTAAATTCAAAATTACTAGAAATAATGTAGAAAAATTGTTAAAAATCATAACTACATATATAAAGGGACTGTGATAGGTAAAATGCCTTTTGAACTAGAAATATAATAGAAATTAGAAAGGCTTTGTAATTAGCAGACAACTGATTTAACAAATGATTAAGAACTCAATTCCCAAGTGTGAATTTTAAGATCAAATAAGGAAAAGATATTTATGTTCAAGATCATAAATTCTTTAATGTAATTAGGTATACCTCTCCATAATGATGTCCTATAATTTGGGTAAAGCATTGTAGGATAGCTATTATGTATTTTCTTAATTATTATTATTATTATTTTTAAACTCTCATCTTCCATCTTGGGGATTAAGTGACTTGCCCAGGGTCATACAGCTAGGAAGTATCTGAGGTCACATTTGAACCCAGACCTTCCATCTCTAGACTTGGCTCGCAATCTACTGGGCCACCTAGCTGCCCCCTACTTTCTTAACTATTAAGAGATTAAACTACTTTTGTTACTATATTCTCTTCACATATAAAAAATATATTTTAATAATATACTTCAATACTAAATGGTACTTTTTCAAAGTACCAATTAAAACACATTTAATAATACACCATTGGAAAAAAGAGTCTTATTCAACAAAACTGGAATTACTGTTTTCTATTCTAAAAGATCTGGTTGCAAATCTCAAAGAGTACTTGTGCAATGATCAGCTAAAAAGTTCATATTGGTTGGCATAAAAAGATGTTTTATATATAACTGACAGGAGTAGGCAGCTGCTAGTCACAGAGGAAATTGGTCAATTCCTATAACCAGTTCCCCATGAAGCAACCAGCTGCCTAGTTCAGTCAACCATAAATAGTCCTTCTCTCTTCTTCTCCAGAAGAATTTTTATGCTGGGCAAATAGGGAAAAATGCTGACTTCGTTTATATTACTAACTGTGGAGTTTGAAATGAAAACTCTCATGTAATTTGTCCTGCAAATTTAAGTACAACAAATTGGTAAAGCCATATACAAGTTTAATTCCTTAAGTGGCTTTCCAGAGTTAATATGAGTTATTAAGAATCCAGTTTTACCGTTATCAAGCAGAACTTTGCTTAGTCTGGGACTTTAAATGGATATCAGAAATCTTCCTACTTACTTTGTACCCATTTCATCTGATCAGATATAATCAGATCAAATCACTGGAACACAGGGGTTCCCAATCCAAAGATGTGAACTTGTCTTGAAAATATCTTGATAACTATATTTCAATATAATTGGCTTCATCTGTAATCCTATGTGCCTAATTTTATGCATAGAAAAACAATTATCTGAGGAGTCCATAGGTTTTGCCATACTTTAAAAGGGATAAATGGCACAAAAAATGTTAAGAAGCCCATTTTTAAAATAAAAAATAGGTAGCAATAGTTACCTAAGTATTCCTTACTTATGTGTGAAGTGGAAATTGAGGGAACCTTGAAAATTTCAAAGTACACCCTCTTTAAGCACTCTTCAAATATAATGCTTTACTGAGAGAGAGAAATGGAGGGCACTGTCTCAAGTGATTGACCTAAGACAACTTACACACTCACACACACACACATACACACAGGATTTACAGAGAAAACTGGGGGCACTGCTTCAAGACATTGACCTAAGACAACTGCTAAAAATTCACAGAAAAACTCTTATTTATGGGAAAATCCTGATACAATCAAGCCACCCTGAAGGGATTATAACATTTTTACAATGGCTGGAGACAGAGGTTTTAATTCAGAAATAAAGGACAGGAATATTATAAAAAGAGAAGAGGAATTCAAGGCTGGATTGGCTGGGGGAGGCCAAAGTCCTCATTCCAGCCTTTTAGGTCTTGACTTCCTGAGAGAAAATCCCAGGGCAAAAGGGTCTAAGATGAGGTCAAGTTCTGAAATCCCCCTCAGGAAAGTGTCCTACAGGAAGAAGGGGGATGGTGGGTGATGGTGGGTGATGGTGGTGGAGTAATCTTGTCTCAAAGGGAGTTTGATGGGGGGGGGGGAACTAGCTTTACTAACAAATATTAATAACTATTACCTTGAGAATAATACACTAATTTCTTACTCCACACCCTTACCAAAAAAAAAAAAAAGAATTTCACCTCCAAGAATTGGTTTTATTATATCCTTTCACACTGCACCAAAATTCTAGGACATGGCTTTTGGTCTGAATTAGCTACAATGCTCAAGTATATTGTGTGCGGTTATAGGTGAAAATACTGATTTAATTTTACAGTCTTGTTAATTAATAATTTAGCATTGAACACTGTCTTCTCCTTCCGGTTTCTATTTCTCAGTTCCTACCTTTGGACATAGTTGGCAATGACGTATATTTACATTTGGTACCTGTTCCTAAGAATGATTGGAGTATTCTTTACAAACAGTATGCTCACAATATAACACAAATTTAAAACCATTTACTAGTCATATCAATATAAGATTCACAACCAAAGTCAGTGGATATGCTATACACTTGTATTACTTTCTACCATCTCTTCAAGTACATCATTATACTCTAGTTACCTTTTCTTCTAGGCCTCTCAAGAATTTTTCCCAAGAAAACATGTGGAGTCATTTATTTGGCAAACCTCTGGACAGATTACTAGTCCCAGAAAACACTATAATTTAGGTGAGAGGTCAGAAAAAGATGGAGATTTGGGAATCATCAGTATAGAAGTGCTAACTAAACTCAAGAAAAATCAGAGGTCTGAAAATTGACTTTTAGGGAATATTCAAAGTTAGGAGGTAGAATCAGTCAGTCATAGAATTTAAATCAATAACCATTTATTTATTAAGCACCTAGATGTAAATCTTGTTAGGCAAAAGACTAAGAGGAGGTGGGCTTAGAGATCTCAACTCCTCCCCTAGAAATCTCAACTCCTCCCCTATTACTTCTTTACAGAAAGGATGGAGAGCTAATTTTCAGGTGTACAGATCCAACAACTTCATCCAGCTAAGGAAATATGGCAGAACAACCCTTTTCTGGTATGTTAAGAAGTTAAACATTAGCAAGCTTATTTAGTTCAGCTTCTTTTAGCAGTCTTTGGCTAGAAAAATATGTTGTCTCAATTGTTTTCAGTGCTCTTTCCCCTATTGTGGACCTGGTCACCCCAAATTTTGGTCTGTCTAGCAAGGACAAAGAAGGCTTATGCTTTCAAAGGCCTTAGGCCAGTGATGACAAACCTTTTAGAGATTGAGAAACTGCAATCCTCAAGCTACATGTGAGCTGCCCCTTTACCCCAGACATTTGAGGGAGGAAGCGCTTCCACTGGGCTGCTGGGCAGTGGCTGAGTAGGAGGGGGCTTGATGTGGGGGCGGGGGAAGTCCTAGGTTCACCTTAGGGAGAATGTTTTTATTTATAGATAAAGGTCTTCTTCCTGCCTTAAAAAAAAAAAAAGACAGATCCAATTTCTTATTGCTTTGAGGCTTAAGACTAGTAGCTTCAATTTGAGATTAGGGGGTTTCGGGAAATGGTTTCACATAGAAATACTGCTAATAAATAATTCAGTTCACTATTAATTTTTCTTGAGGTGCTGGTGTCAAACTCAAATGGAAACATATTTCTGTAGGTTTCATACCAATTTAGAAAGCCACAAATGTTTTTTCGTGTATTTAGGTGGCTCAGTGGATAAAGTGCCTAGTTCTGAAGTTAGGAAGAATTATCTTTCTGAATTCAAATCTGACTTCGGATTTACTAGCTATGTGACTCTGGACAAGTCACTTAACCCTGTTTGCCTCAGTTTCCTTATCTGTTAAATGAGCTAGAGAAGGAAATGGCAAACCACTCCAGTTTCATTGTCAAGAAAATTCTAAATGGGATAATGAAGAGTTGGACAGGACTCTACAAAATGTCCTATATTTTTATTTACTTCAAACTCCTGAGTTTTGCAGGTCTAGAGTTTGACACTTTTTTGCTCTAGGCAATCAAATCTTTAAAAGGATTAATCACAGTTTCATTAGAACAAGATTAAAAATCTTCACAAAAGTTCGAGTAGCTGAGGCCAAAAACTGCACAGAAAGCAAAGATAACTTTATTTCTGGAGGTCAAATTCCAAGACAATTAGGTTTTAGAAAAAAAGAGGAACTCTGACTTCCTGTGAACTTTAAAATTTCAGTTATTTCTATTGTCGTGCACTGATAATTTGTGATATTTTTAGTACTAAATTAAATTTTTATAATAACACCATTCAGTATATCATGACATTCTAAAAGAGTGATTTTATTATTGAAAGTACAAAAGTGATCTAGTTATATTGCAATGTTTCAGAGAAAGCCCTGTAACATGAAACCGAAAAGCAAAATCTAGTTATTTCTGTTATTGTGGAACCATAGAATTTCTGTTTTGGAAAGGAATGCAATGGCTGTCTTGTTTAATACTATTTGCAAGTATATTATTAAGGATACAGGAAAAGAAGTCAGAAGTGTTTTGACTCTTATGCTGCAATTAGTGTCAATTCAGTAAGGAATTCATTTGTGAATAGTAAAATCCATCAGGGGATAACTGGTTTTGTAATATTTAAACCCTGAGACATCTCTCCTACCTCTAAATCTGTGATCCTATTATTCACTCTACATTCCAACATCTGCTTAAACACAACAGATACAACATAGAGAACTCTTTGCTCCTAAATTTGCTCATCACTCTAAGTTTCTCTGTGCCTGTAGAGGGCACCCTCTCTTTTCTCAGGTACACAGATTCAGAGTCTTGGAGTCATCCTTGTTTTCCTCCACACCCTTTCATTCTCATCTTCATCCTGCCACTCTTGTTACACTCTCCAAAACTAACATCCCTAGTCTCTGCTTGAGAGGATCCAAGTCCCTGGCTCTTCACTGCCTGAGGCCTTGAGTACTTTATCTGCACCCAAGCCATTCCAGTGTACCATCCTCAGTCCGAGTTGTTTCTTGGAGAAAGCTACAGGTTATGCACACCTGAAACAGGCTTCCTCATCTCTGACTCTGAATCCTTAGTGTCCTTTCAAGGTCAAGTTCAAGTGTCACCAATGTTTTCTCTGTCCAATAAATCAACAAACATTACTAATTGCTTCCTAGATTCAGAGGGGTTGGATTTTTCCATGACTTCTATTATGAAAGTGAGCTTTTTGAGAATGGACTTTTTAAACTTTCCCTTAGTACTTTGCTTATTGGGAGACCAGAACAATATTTACAGAGCGCCTACAGAGTGCCAGGCACAGTGCTAAGGGCTTAATAAATAAATATTTTCCTCATTTACAAATAATTTCTGGCTTTACTGGCAACCAATGAACTGAGACTGGAGGATTAAGGGTGTGCTTAAGTCTGAGGCAAGCCAAAGTTTCTGAGGCAGAGATGATTACCCCTTAAGGGTACTTTTCTGGGCCCGAGAGGTGCTGACCAGCGTGTGTGGCCCGGATCTTGCCACCTTTCCGCTCAAGAGACAGAGTGGCTGTCACCCCACATCTCCCTCCGGCCCCAGGAGGAAATCCAGGGCTTTCAGATCCCTGGTGGAAATAACGAATCCCTAATCTGATGACTAACAGGCATGAGTCGAGGGAGCTGTCCAAGAGAAGGAAGGGCGGGGAGCGAGAGAGGGAGGCCCGCAGGACGTAGGCATCTAGAGGACCCGCTACCCACTCCTAAGCTACCTCCAGGGCATCTGGAGCCGTTTGGCCCCAGTGTGCTACCGTAGAAGCCCGTTCCCCGGGTCTCCTTGCTCAACATGGCCGCCGTTCCCCGCGCCCCAGGGGGATTCCCCGACCACATCGCGGCGGGCCTCGCGCACTGGAGCAAATAGTGGCACCGAGTCGCGTGCCTGGTTCCTCCTCTTGGAGAAGGGCTGCGCGCGCACGCGGGCGTGCCTACCCACACACCTCCACCTCTGCCCGTTTCCCCCGCCAAAACACTCCTCCCGCGGGGTGGGGCGGGGGGCGGAGGCGGGGGCTGGGAGGTCCCTTCCGGGGGTTGGAAACTCGAGGGGCCGCGTCAGGCCTGGCTCGGCCCCGGAGGCTCCTCCTCCTCCCTGCTCCGGGCACTCCTGTCTCCGCCCGCCCAGCGCGGGGGAGGGGAGGGAGGGCGGCCACAGACCCAGACGGCCTGGGCGACTCCTTCGGGAAACTCTGTGGCCGTGGCTGGGGAGGGAAAGCAACCCTGCCTCCGCCACTGTCCCCCCGCCCCAACCGGGGTGGGTCACCCCACCACCCTCTCTGAGGAAGGGTGGGAAGGAAAGAAGCACCCGCGAGGGGCACCATGTTCTCTCTCAAGCCGCCCCGACCCACCTTCAAGTCCTACCTCCTGCCGCCCGCTCCTCCACCTCAGGTAAACAGCCTCCCCTCCCCCTTTCCCCTCTGCGGTTGGGACCCTCGAGGGGCCAGGACCCCGGAGGCAGGGGTAGAAGGGTGCGACCCCACCCCCCTTCCTCCACTCCTGTGTGTTGGGCTCCCGTGGGGTGGGGTAGCGAGAAGAGGATCTCGACTTTTTCCTTTTAACTCCGGTAGTTCTGGCTTCCAGTTTCCCAGGTGGGGAGGAGGCTGCCCAAGAGTCTCGCGTCCCACTCACGGAAAGGTTTCTGCTTTCCTGATGGGAAAGCCTCACCCTACCCCCCACCGCTCCATTCTGGTTGGAGTCCCTACTCCCCCAAACCACGGACCGAGTCCCCATCGGGGAAGCGTTCGCCCACACTCCAGCCAGACCCGGGGAAACTTTTCAAACTGTCCTGCCCCAGTAATGAGCTTGTCGTCAGCGTCCATAATGCCGCTCCTTCAGGAGCGTGGAAATAGCTGCCCCGACTCTTTCTAAACCCACTCACGTTGCTGCCCTCCCCCTCCCACGGAGCAATCCTAGTTTAATCGGCGGCTCTCCCTATGTTCTGCTGCTATTGCTTCAAATCCGAGGTTACCGGATAAATAATATGAGGAGGAGGAGGAAGGAAGTTTTGAAGTTTTCTTCTGACAGGTTCTTAAAATTTTTAGATACATGTTAGGAGTTCATAGCTTTTTTTTTTTTGGTGGGGGGGTGCATGACCCAAACCTCTTTGGCAGTCTGGAGAGTGAAACGTAGTTATTAAAATATTCTAAAACAAAATTTTCACCAGTCCCCGGCTTAAGAACCCTTTGTCTTTGAAAATCTCACCAAAAGTTAAAAAAAAGTTTAGGATTTATATAAAACACATGGGCCTTAGACATTTGTGATAAATGAATTTACAAAATTTTCCAAAGTTTTTCATACTAAAATAAAACATTTAAATTTTTCATTAGAAATTCTTAAAAACTTTTAAAAAAAGAAAATCTTAAATTGAAGCTTCCCTAATGTATTTCAGGATGAAGATAGGAGTATTCCTGAACCCAAGATTAAAAAGCTGGACCCGGTGCTTTTGCCAGGTAAACATTAATCAAGGCCTTAGCCAGTATTTAGATAAGGCTGGTTGATCTCAATGCTTCTCTAGTGGGCTGTTTTTAGTAGGAGGTAGGTTTTAATTCCAAATTTTTCTAACTTTCTATACACTTTAAGTATAATAGCTGATAGAACTTGTCAAAAATCAGGATAGTAGGCACACAGACTTAGAGCTGGAAGGGATGTCAAAGGTCATCAATTACTTTACAGATAAGCAAACTGAAGCCAAGGGAGAATTAGATGCAAGTAGTACTGGCAGAGCTCTGACTTCATATTCTAAAAAAGCCATTACCCCCCAAAAAAATCTCTTGGAAATAAATGTAGTGAAAATAGCCAGAACAGTAGGAATCACACTTTTTTGCTGTTGTTTGTGTCAGGTCTTTGTAGATAGCAGGGTTTAGGGAAAATGAGACTTTAGAGTGTGGAGTTTATAATTCTGGTTTGCAATTGACTTGCATAAATGTCAGCATTATTTGCAGAGTTTCTCTGGTTTGATTTCATTAAAAATAATTGGTGGGATAATGTGCCATGAATTATCTAGTCCGACAGCTCCTTTTTTTGGTGAAGTTGAAGAGGAATAATCAGTTTGTTTGTTTTACAAAGATGAGGAAACAGGTTATTTTCCTCTCTTTCACAAGTCTAGGTGATTGAATCCAGGTCTTCTGATGGCTAGTCTGGTGCTCATTTTACTAAATTAGATTGCTAATATGGATTCTTTATGAAGTTGGATTCTTTATGAAGTTGGATTCTTTATGAAGTAATGAGAAAAGGACTTGTGAACTGTTTACTGTGTATGCTGGGGAAAATATCAAAATATGTAGGAAATTATGCTTGGCATTTAAAATGCAACTGAATACAAGTTGTGCATACAGTTTTTGGAATTTTTTAAAAAGTTATTTTATAATATTCATTTCAACAATTTAATAGACATTAAGCAAGACATATTGCTAAATGTAAAATGTTTCTGTTAAAACTTAAAAGCCTGGTAAAGTTTATTAAATATATGGACTTCAAATTTTGTTTTAAAACACATTAACAGAAATACCAGCTAGGTCTTCCAAAGTGCTGTGTTGTTAATTGCTAACAAAATGAAACTTGGCTACAGATATTTATTTTTTGTTAATGTTTTTCACTTAAGCTCTAATAATCATTTTCTTTTTCTTAGAGTAAATGTATAAGTAAACTTTGGTGCAAACATATGCTTTAATTCAAAAAACATTCATAGCCACTTTAAAATCTTTTCAATAGAAATACTATTTTAAATATTGAAGCAGTGCTACTTTGAAATATGTGCCTATGAGCTATCTAAAATTTAGATTCTCTATAAACTAGTTAAGACTCCTAATTTGGATTCTTAAAGATATTTTCATAATTTGTCATATTATTAATAGAGATTATATAGTTTTACTTTGAAAATATTTTCTATTTAATCAATGCTAACTAGAACCTTGTTTTCCTCAATATGAACAATAGTATGATAAAACAATTTACAATTATTCATTCAATGGCCATTGCCTCCTCTTTTAAAAAATGTAAATTATTTTTAATGTCAAAAACATTCAAGATGTTGTTTACCTTGCAAACAATTACAAGAATCATAATTACAAGATTAAAATATAATATATATTTTGCTTTACTAAAATTAAAAACTTCATTTACTCTTATTATTTAGAAAACACTTGTTGACTATCTACTATGTTCAAGACAATTTAAATTATACAGAGATGACTAAACCAAGATCCCGGTTCAAAACAAGAAGACCCTTTATGTTTTTCCTTTTCTTTCTTGGCTCTTTACCCTCATATTTCATCAGCAAGACTTCAGGGCCACTTAAACAAGACTCTTTCTAGAAGATATTGAACAATAAATACTTCTTTTAGAAACTGGCCCTGGTATTTATTGAATCCAGAAACCAAGAAAAAGCTTAGCCATGACACCTGTGACTTCACGTAAGCATGTTATCAAAAAATAATTGTTAAAACATTAAGAATCATCAATTAAAGCAAAAAAAAGCATTATACAAGCTACTGAGAATTTAATTAGACTACATTGCAATGATGCTTGGCTTTTAGGAGGTCACTTCCAAGGGGGGAAATGGCTGCACAGATAAGTCAAAAGTATATAGGTTGTATATACAAAGAAATTTCCTTGGAAGAGGGGGAGCAATGAGAACTGAAAGGAAAAAGAAAGAAAGGCCTTATGTAGAAGGGCCAGTGGAGCGGTGCCTTAAATGGAGCTAAGAGACAAGGTGAGCAAAGACATGAATTTTCATTTTACAGATGAAGAGACTGATACTCAGAAAGGTGAATTCCCACAGCTATGAAATGGTTGGACTTAGGAATTCTGGTCTTTTCACTCCAGTTTCAGTCTTTTCTCTACTAAATCTCAGCTACCTCCCATAGAATTTTATATGGGCATTGACATTGATACTTAATTCAATAAACTCATTCAGTTGCCTAAATAATGAATTCCTTAATTAAAATATAAAATGAAAGATCCATGTAAGTATATAACTTTTACTGAGTTTGGGACCTAATAACTAAATTCAAATACTTCTAATCTTTAAGTATTATAGTGAAACTATTAAAAAAGTGATTTGCTGACTGATTATTTTATGCATAATATTTTGGTGCTTGCCATTTCCTGGCATTATCTCTCCTACTGAACCCATTTATCAATCTTAGCTCCATTTAAAGTGTATTTATGTTCCATAGATCATCCAATTTTGTCTTTATTTTCTTCTGAAATTACTTTTCTACTTCTAGAGGTGTAGGGTAAAACCTCAGAATTGTTTTGATTATTGCATCTCTTATTAGTAGAGCTTTGTTAAATATGATTGTTGCCCATGGTTCAGGAAGGAGAGAGAGGACAAAAACTTGTAGATATAACCATATATCATGAATACTTTAAGTAAAGAATCGGTAAGCACTAAATATCACAAGAAGTGAAATTTCCTATATTTTAACAAACAAAAAGACTTACTGAGATTTGAGTCATTACTGAATCAGCTGTCTACTTATACTCAGACAACCATATTGCAAAAAAGATCATAATTGGTAAAAAGAAAAATTAATAATTTTGAGATAAAGATATAGCTTATAGTTGCAACAGTTCAATCCTGAAGTACTTAAATATAAATAATTAAGGATGAAAAATGTTAATAGGCAACAGAATGACCTCAACACCAGTAATTTTAATTTTGTATAGAAGTTTAGTATTAATCAATTGTTATAACAAGGGAACCAAAAAAGACTCAAGAACTAAAACAGTTCTTCAGCAATCATTTTATATACTTGCCAACTGGAGAGATGGTAGCCAAAGGCTATAGTAATTAAAACATAAATTTGTTTGTAAAATATTATAAAGGATGATGGAATATGAATGTTATTGCTTTATAAAGCAAAGGAAGGAGAAGGGGGAGCAGGTGGGTTTAAAATCATTTAACAGAATTTTTCTGAGATTCCACTAAACAGCCACCCTGAGGACATTTAATTATGACGATGGAAGCAGGACAAGAAGTAAAAAATTAGAAATGATCTGTAAGGATTTTTATAACAAATCAGACAGTAGAGTCTCTTCATTTGGATTCTAACATGACAGTCTGAAGGAGAAAGGTAAAAATTTCATTAAAGAGAACAAAGATGGAAAAAGCAGCCAGATTGAACCTGGCATATATATATATGAGAGCTATACTAACAGTGACAAATTGTGAGGATGTTGACAGAAGAAACAAAAAATTTGGAGGTAAAATCTGACTTTTGTTAATCCTGAAAACATGCAGCAGAAAGAACAACAGCTACCAAAGCCTATTCTCTTATCTATACAAAAATTTTAGACAAAAGCATCTCGCCATCAGTGACATCTGAAGGTATAAGTAGGGAATAAATAAGGCAGGTTTTTGTAACTGACTTTCTACAGTAGACCACATCTTTACCATTTTACAGTTTTTGCAGGAAGATGAAAAGACTAGATTGTACTGCATTTTATTGTTTGATTATGAAAAATTAATTTAGTAAATACCATCGTAAAGGCTCTTTTTCATACATCAAAATCATTCAAGCATCCTTGAAATTTTTAACAATAGAAGTAATCTTGTTCAGTGACTCATTAATCATAAATATCAGGTGAGGCATACAAGAGGGAGATGTATATTTCCTGGACTATTTGCCACTGTGATGGAAAAGATGAAGCACAAATAATCCTAAACAGTGATATTGTATGATTGTAAGAGACTGAATGCAAAAAATCTCTGAGAAATTGAAAATGAATATCACATAGAAGATAGAGATGTATATGATATAGCAAGGATAGATAGGTACATGAAAATGGGCTATAGCATATGACTAGTTAGGAACTTTGGAGAATAGGAGTAAATGTCAGGAAGGAAATGTGTTATAGAGGAAGAGAAAATAGCTTAGTAATGTAGAAAAGGCAAGAGAGGACAAATGGACATTTTGAGTGCTCCATTAGTATCCCATATGAGAAAAAAACATGAAAGGCCTCTTTACATGAGATCTGCTGTGGCAAACTTTTGGGAGGACATGGAAAGATTATACAGTACAAAACAGACATCTGTATCATTGGAACTTGCCTGCTATGAATTCCCAAATTAAGTATTTAAGTCGATCATTTACATTGCTTCTTTTGAATTCTTTTTTTCATGTCCATCGCTAACTAGATTGTGGTATAAATTCACAAGCTAATGGTATCATCTACTTTAACTGTTCTCTCCCATCTACCTTCTTCTCCCTTACCAATCTTCCCCAAGAATGCCCATCAGAATTCATAATAAGAAAAGTTGTGTTATTTTATTCTGGCAATTTTTTCTAGGTTTCAGAACACCAGTGATAGTGATTCACAGTATAAGCTAAACAAAAATTCATTTCCAAAATTATAGATGTCATTCTAAAAGAGGACAACCTGAGCATCCTTTTCATCCAGAATTTTGGTCTATACTTGGGAAAGAACTGTTGTTTTGTGTTTCAGTTGGTTTGGTGAATTTAAGTAATTTTTGCTCTTTTTAAAGTGCAATTAAAACTCCTCTTCATTCTTTGAGCATCCATCCTAGAAAAGTCTTTTGAAAGGAAAGCTTATTCTTTATTTTTCTTACCTCTTTCACTTTTGAAGCCTTTTATAATTTTCCTATTAGTAATGGAGATATTGTATCTTCACAGAATATTTAGGCTATAGATTGTTTATTTGAAATTATATTTGTGAACAGTTACTAGTTTTTCATGAACATTTTACTTGATTTCTTCCACATGAATAAGAAAACAATTAGCTAATATTTCTTAACTTTATTTTGCATTTTTAACAGTAAAGAAACATTTACAACAGTGCACTTTACAACCACATCAGCTGCTTCCTCCGGTAGTATTAAGACCTGACCCTGATGGAAACACTTATTTTTAAGATATTCAACTAATTTCTCACTTATAAACAGGATTTTCTGTATAACAGGGATAGGAGTAGACCTTTGATTTATACTGATATAGAAAACTCTTGATGAGAAATGCTCTTCATTCATGCTGGTTACCACCACCTCTGCTGCTTTTAGTCTTAGTCATTATTTGTTGTTCAGTCATTTTTCAGTAATAATCAAATCTGTGACCCTATTTGGAGTTTTCTTGGCAAAGATACTGGAATGGTTTGCCATTTCCTTCTGTAGTTCTTTTTACAGTTGAGGAAACTGAGGCAAATAGGGTTAAATAATTGGCCTAGTGTCATACAGCTAGGAAGTGTCTGAAACTAGAATTGAATCTACAAAGATGAGTTTTTCAGACTCCAAGCCTGGCACTCTATCCATTGTACCACCTAGTTTTAGAGAGTTGCTTAAAAGGCAGAGGTTAAATGACTTGTATGGTAACTGATATATGACTTTTCAGGGTTATCTAATTGTGACCTTTTTCCTGAACTAGGATCCAACCTTGGGTAGTTCCTTAAAAGCAAGTATGAACATAATAGATATCAGGTTTTGTACTTATTGAGTACATACATGACAGAGGAAATTCTTTAGGCATGAGTTATTAAAATTCCGTGATAAGAACACTGAGAAAGTGATACCATTTTGAGAGTAAATATATATAAGGAATGTAATATGCAAGGCATAGGTTGATGTATCTTCCAGAGTTTAGGAGAGTTAGGAGATTAAATTCAGGGAAAATATAGTTGGGATCTCATCATCTGAGACTAAGAAAAAAGTCAGATCAGGAAGAATGGGAGACCATGGAGATAAAATTTTGATGAAACAAGTTAGAAAAAATTATTCCATTGAAGTGATGCTGTAGGTAGCCAAGTCAAATATGCCACAGACTCCAAAGAATTAAAATTAAAGGTTAACAAAAGGGCAGTGGGAAGGTATGTTATGACTTTATTTTTATTTTTTGTCTGAATCTATGATTATCTGTATGGGATGCTTCTAGTATTGAAATTTCCTTTTCCACTGATATAGGTGCTTGTAACTTGTAGTCTTAGAGAGTTGCTTTGAATTCTCAGAGGTTGTTACTTTGCCATTGACACATAACTAGTATTTTATCTGAGATGGGACTAAACTCATGTTTTTATGATTTAAGTCTAGCCCTCTGTGTATGAGTATGCTACAAAATATTACCAATGACCATTTGTAAGGAGGAACTGTGTACATGAACTGGAAAGGGAGGTGGGTCAACCATCTTGTGAAAGTGAAATCTGTTTCTGTTGCCACTTCTGTACTGTCAAGATGTAGGGGAAGGCCTCTAGTTTGTTCGGTGGATTACCAGTTGGAGATTTATGGGAGGATCTAGAGACAAGAACTTTTTAAAACATGGGGAGATACGGATGACTTGCACACTGTATCACTGGAGAAAGCCCTTATATATGTCAGAGATCAGATATACTGAAATATCAAGGGTCCAAAGGAAGACAGCTCAAAAGAGTCTGACTGGCTTCTCAACTTGATGGGAATATATAATTAACTGAGAACAAAGGAGTTGCACTACCAATGAGACTTGCCATGAAGGATAAAGCCTGAAACCAACTACTTCTGAACTTTAAAAAAATTGAAATTGAAAAGATTAAGATTTACAGGCCAAACAAAAAATAATTGTCATTTACTTAGTGCTTTGCATTGAAACACTTCATATATATTGCTTCATTTGAGTTTTACAGCCATCCACTGAGTAAGGTATTAATCAATATTCCCATTTACAAATGACAAACAGGTTAAGTGACAGGAGAGAAAAGGTAGACTTGTTATTTTTATATATTTTTAAAAAAATATTTTACAGATGCCTTTTATATCACATATAAACTTACACTTTTCTCCATGAACCTCTACTTTTAACAAAGGAAAAAACAAAGAAAAATCACAGAATGTGAACTGCTAAAGGGCAGAGCTCATTATCATCTTCCTTTCTTTAACACTTAGGACAGTGGCTGGCACTCAACTAATATTTGTTGACTAACTCATAAAAGAGAATACTATAACCTGGACAACCCATAGTCCAGGAAAAGATTTCAGAGGCCTTTTGGTTTAACCTCACTTTTCAGCATATCTAATCTTTGATATAAACAGTGATATACCGTGAACAGTCCTAAAAAAGTCCTGCTCTCTGGTTCCTTCATCTTTTAAATTCCCCTCGCTTTTACAATACCATATATGTACACTACACCTCCATGAACCTTCCCTTTTAACAACAACAACAAAATGTATGTATTAAGCAAAAGGTCACTTTTGTTATATCTGCTTTCTTAACCAGACTTTTTGCACAGTGGGAATTTGATAAAACAGAAGTGATTAAGTTGACATCTTATGATAATGGGTAGGCCATGAGAGAGCCTAGCTACCTTAAATGAGTAGTAGTTATCTAGCTTTGGTGAATTACATCCTAGAGTTCTCAAGCTGTTTGCATATATATGATCCCTGAACTACTGTCAGTGATTGCTGAGGAATCATGGAGAATGAAGTTGTCATGTGACTGGAGGTAGCTAGAAGCTTTCTGGGATCCTAGGTTAAATTGCACTGAGCATCAAAAACCATTCCATTTAGTTCCCTCATTTTTTTTTTAATTTTAAACATTATTTTGTTTGGTCATTTCCAAACATTATTCACTGGAAACAAAGATCATTTTCTTTTCCTCCCCACCCCCCTCCCACCACCTTTCCCTCTCCCATAGCCGACGCACGATTCCACTGGTTATCACATGTGTTCTTGACTCGAACCCATTTCCCTGTTGTTGGTATTTGCATTAGAGTGTTCATTTAGAGTCTCTCCTCATTCATATCCCCTCAACCCCTGTAGTCAAGCAGTTGCTTTTCATTGGTGTTTTTACACCCACAGTTTATCCTTTGCTTGTGGATAGTATTTTTTAGATCCCTGCAGATTGTTCAGGTAGTCCCCTCATTTTACAGAGGAAACTGAGGACCAGAGGTGAAACAGTTTGTCTAAAATCAATACAAGTAGTATTGGCAAAGCTGGGATTGGGATTTAGCAGTGGCTCGGTGGATTGAACGCCAGGCATAGAGATGGCAGGTCCTGGGTTCAAATATGACCATAGGAACTGCTAATTATGGGACCCTGGACAGCTCACTTAACCCCTATTGCCTAGATCTTGCCACTCTTCTGCCTTCTGCCTTGGTTTGAAAAGATTCTCAGACTGGTTCCAGCCATGGCTGCTAATAAACTGCCATCTTAGCTCCACCCCTTCACTTTTCTGCCTTGGAATCAATACAAAGTTTTTGGTTCTAGGATGAAAGGTAAGAGTTGTTTTTTGTTGTTGTTGTTTTATTTTTAAAGAAGAAAAATTTCAAATTCTAAACACATGAATTTTGACTTTGATTCCTGACAGAATTTCAGAAAATACTAATAAAAGGTGTCTTAAGAAAACTTAGAAAAGGAAAGCATGATCTCTGTGAGCCAATATAGGTTTATGAAGAACAATAAATGCTGTGCTAAACTTAATTACCAAAGCTACCTAAGTTAAACAAACCTGAAGTACAACAAGATATTTAACAATCTTTTTTCCTTAAGTAGCTATTCTGTGTTCCTCAATGTAAAGGTCTCAGACTTTATACTCCACCTCATATTAGGAGACTTTTGGTATATTCCCTCAAATACCCTAAATTCTCATTTTCTCAGTACATCAATAATTACCATGGCCTACTATTTCACTAGACATTACTAGACACAGAAATGATGATACTCTTGATATTACACAAGTGTTGTACTTAACATGAACTCTGAAATTTCTTTACCTAATCATAGCCATTTAGCATTCCATCTTTCCCTCTGCCTTACAGCACTCTTGTTCTTTGTTCTTTTGGTCCTCTCTCTCTCCATGTCTTTTCCACACTGTGTCTTCTAAGCCTTGTGTCCCTCAGTTCTTTCCCAGTTGATCACTGCTACACTGACTGGTTCCCTCCCCCCATCCTGACCTCTTTGTAAATCAGTTTTACTCTTTACTAGTCTCTTTGCTTGAATTCCATGACTCTTTGTCTCATTTCCACTCATGCTTTGTCATTCTCCAACCTTGGATTGGTCTCATTGTTCTTTACTTTCACTTCTATTCATATGCTATGGAGTGAAGCTGGAGAAAAGTCATGAAATCATGCTAACTTTGTCCACTTTAAATTTGTTATAGAATCTCAACCTCTGCAGCAAGACAGTCATTTTATACACCCCTAGTTGATTTGCTCTCCCACACAAAACAGCATTTATTTCCAAATATTTTTACTCTTCATCCCAGCTTCTCAGGTGAAGACATTCATCATATTTCACTGAAAAATAGACCCATTTGACTATATACAGATAGACATATCACTTAAAACATTGGTCTTATTCTGTTTTTTTTTTCTTTTATTTATATCTCAAACAGATGGTCCTCCTGCCTGCCAAGTCAAACCATATACATTCACCCTAGATCCCCTTCTATCCTATCTTTAACAGATTATACCCTTTATAATCCCCATTATTTCTCTAATCTTCAGTCTCTCCCTAACTACTGGTTCCTACCAATAAGCCTACATTTCCTACATCTTTTAAAGACAGTCACTTGATCCTATATCATTATTATATATTATACATCATAGTTATTATATCTTTCCTCTCTTCTACGTCTGTTTCCTCGCACTTTTAACTCAATTTTTCTAAACCTTCTAATCTGACTTCTGATTTTATCATTAATTTGAAACTGTCCTCTCCACAATTTACTAATGAATTCTTTTACATTGTCTTGGACTGGACCACCCCCCCCCCCCCCCTGTCTTTTGTTGGTTCAGCTGCTCTGGAATTTGTTTGGAGGCAAAAGGGATGGGTGGGAGATTGTGAGATAGTTGTTTGAGTGTGAGTTTGGGCAAACTCCAAACTTCCTTACTCTGCCATTTTAGTTTCCCTGAAACAAGTGAAAAATCCAATGAATTCTTAATTGCTAAGTCTAATTGCCTTTTCTCAGTGCTGATCTCTTTTGAACTATCTGTGGTCTTTAACATTGCTGTACCTTCCTTTTATACTTTATATATCTTATAGTATATAGTTCTTTAAATATTTCCTCCATTAGACTGGGAACTCCTCAAAGGCAGAGACCATATTATTACATTTCTTTATATCTCCAGCACATAGGACAGTGGCTGGTCATAAAAGAGAGCAATATAGTCTGGATGACCATAGAATCATACCTCTAGAATGACTTTAGGGGTGTGTGAGGTGAGAAATTAATGTGTTATTTTCAAGTTATTAAAAGTTGTTAATAACTGAAGGTTGGCTTGCATGTGCCTTGCTTCTCTTCCCCCCCCCCCCCTCCCTCCACCCTCCCACCTCCAATTCTTACAAAAGCTTAAGCACTCTGGGAATCCCCAGGCTGGAGTCCCAGGCTAATGGTTTTAGATCCTGAAGTAATGAGACCTAATCTAAGTATCAATCAATCTCGAGTATCCTTTGTTTTAGAAGACTTCTATTGTATCTTTGTATTTGGATTATTGAAGCTTCTAATGGAAAGTCAAGCCCAGTGACTTGAAGGATACTCTCATCAGCCCCTCCTAGATAATCCAGTCTAGAACTACTCTCTTCTGTGTATCAGTCTCCAACTTCCTGGTCATATCTTTAAAATAGTGATTTGCTTTTTGAAGATGTTAATTAGCTTGAATGTGTTCATCATAAAGCTATTCAACACTGTCTCCAATTATTGTAAACTGTTATAATCCCTTCTAGGAGACTTGATTATATCAGGATTCTCCTATAAAAAGGGGATTTTTCTGTGAATTATTGGGCTATGGAGGGGCATTTGTCTTGGGTCCATGACTTGACAGTGCCCCTCCCCCCACCTCTCTCAAAAATATATTTTAAATGATTGATTTCCATGGTCATATAATTTTTAATAAGTGATAAAGGAGGGTAAACTTTGAAATTTCTAAGGTCCCTTCAATTTCCACTCCACATAGAGGCCATTTGGTCCAACCTCCTTACTCTTCAGGAAACTGAGGTCCAGGAAGGTTGTCATTTATTTGCCCATATCTGCCACAGAGGCATAAATTAAACATGTTAGAACCCTTTTCCTACTTTTAACATCTGTTGCAGAACTTGTCTCAGTTGTCCTATTTTATGCTGAAGGTGGAGGCACCAGATTATATTTAGAATGGGCATATAAATAGCTCTACTCTAGAAGTTCATCATTGTTTAATCATTTTTCAGTCATGTCTAACTCTTTATGACCCCTTCTATAAATAATGCTATATGTTTGTCCCTACATCTCCTAGGAATTTGAACAAACTTTCTAAGCTTTCCCTATTGTTAGTAATGGGAACATTAATAAATTAACCTAAAATTATTAGTCTGTTAGTCCATTAGTAGTTACCTATACAGATTTTACATAATGTACAGTTATAATACAATATTTTATGTAATTTCTGTGCAAATCCAGCACATTTTACAGATGAAGAAACTGAGACAACTAGGGCTAAATGAGTTATCCAAGGTCACATAGCTAAGGCCTTCTTGACTGCAGGACTGGTACTGTATCCACTGAGCTATCAAGCTTTCCCCAATAGGAGCTCCACCATAGGTGTCACCAATTTTATTGCTTTAGTTAGTATTACTTCCCTCACACATCCACCAAACTAATCAAGATGACCTATAGCTATTCTCTTTACATGTTATCCTGACTCCTTACTCTGGGCCTTTGCCCAGTTGATCTCCCATGTCTGAAATGTGTTCTCCTTTCTCATCTCCTTAGAAATCCCTAGTTTCCTTCAAAACACCAACTTAAACACGACTTCTTACAGGTCTTTCTTCATTCCTCCAATTATTAAAACATTCTTTTCTTGAAATTAAAAAAATTAATTTACTTACCTGTGTGTGTATTTTGTCCCCAAAATAAGCTATGGTCTTAGAGGGTAGGGGCTATTTTGTTTGTATCTCCAGGGATTAGCAAATTACTTAATAAATTACTTTTGAATTGAATATGACATGGTACAAAGCAGAACTGTTCTCCCAGTAGAATGAAAGCTCTTTGAAGACAAGGATTTTCTAATCTAACTGTATCACCACTGAGAGCCTTATGTATAGTAATCACTTACCTAATTATGGAATTAAGCTGAATTGAATTAGAATATTTTTTTTAAATGGAAAGGGCTGCTTCAGTAGGAATAGTTCAAGCAAGTTTCTTATGACACTAAGACTAAGTAGTTTGCATAATCAGTCACTCACGGGATATAATAAAGAGAGTCCTGCTTCAGATGCAGGATACTAATTTTAGTATATTCAATTTTGGCAAATATTTCCAAAGATCAGGTTTAAAATAGGAAATGACTATGATTGAATCAACTCCAAAATAGATAACAGGTTAAATAGTTTATATATCTTGGGTTGATAGCTTTTAATTTTTAAAAATCTTTGGAAACACTTTTTTCCATACGTAATTTTTAAAATTAATTTCTACCACTACCATCTCCAAGCTTTTTAACTTGCATCAGACAGAAGCCTGGCTTCTATACCTGTTTTCCTTGCCTGCCTTCTATAACTGTTTTCCTTACTTGAAGGTACTTTGTGAACTGTATTGTAAAAATTAAAATTTGGCAGTGGGACTGAAGCTGGATGTATTTCATTAAAGTAATCCTTTATCTCAAGTCCTAGTATATTATCTCAAGTCCTAGTTTATTATTATAGGAATAACTGGTTTCTTGGCTAAGGCAAGTTGCTTTTAAATGGAAATTATTGCAAATATTTTTCATTTTGGAATCTTTTAGAAACCATTTAAAAATAGTTAATAGCATATTTATACAAAATGTTATTTTTGAGTAAGTTTCTTCTTAGTTCTTTTGCTACCATTTACACACCAGTCTTTTAACCGCAAGAATATTTAAAAGCAAGCACATGACTTAGTTTTTAACATAAAAGAGCAATTAGACCAATTTTGTGCTTTTACATATCTCTTGATCCACTTTTATGCATATTTTATTCCAATACCTTTGGAAAACATTTTTTTTCTTCATTAAGCAAAATTATTATAAGACATTAAGACCTATAATAATTCAGTAACCTTCAAGTCCATATTTTTTAAATTAAGTTAAACATAAATTTAGATGTAATTTAATATTTCCATACACTATTATCTAAGATAACAAATGTCCCCTTTTTTAAAATGAAGACAATGAAATATACTTAAGAATTTTAGAGGCCTTGTTTGGTATAGTGAAAATCTGCAAAGTAGCAGCATTATATTTATTATATTTATACATATATCTTCAAGGCTTTATAAACCCTTCCCACTCTCCTATAAACCTTTTCCACATTCTTATTATAGATTTTTTTTTATTTTAAAAATCCACAATACAGTGACTCGTGATAAGTGAGCTATGATATAGCAAGGGATGACTAATAATATTTGTCATATCTATTGCTGGTATCCTTGAGTTTTATGAAAAGAAAGTCAGAAAGACCCCTAAAACAATAGATCTACCCCTTGTGATAAATTTATGTATGGAAACGGGTTTACCATCTACTTTGTCAGATTTTGGGGGAAGTAGTATCCTTATGTATGAAATAACACATCAGTCTCAGTATTGAGTACCTATCTCAAAGGGCTTTTGTGAAGATTAAATGAGATAATGTATATATAATTCTTTGTAAAGTTTAAGGCACTATATAAATATCAGATACTGTAATTCTAAGTATATACTTATACCCAGAAGATTTTTAATTAAGATGGTTTTGGTTTGCCTATGAAAATCCCATTTTCATTGCTTTTATAGTGAATATGTAGCTAAGTAATTTTGATTAGATCCACCAGATGTTTAGATTTAGTTGTTTTGAAATAATCAAGTGAACAACAGTTACATATGATGGATAGGTTGCTATTGGAGGGAGTTTCTAGGTTGAGATTGCATATCTATTTGAGTATTTAAGTAATTATACTGGTCATTATAGAAACCTTAGCTTACCAGGCCAATCAAGAGATAACCAGACCTTATCCAAACTGAGTGCAGTTTATAAATAGAAACTAAGTCTGAGGGAGAACTTATTAGGGTATGTGAAAATAAAAGCCTCTCCACTGATATGATTCCCTCTTTTTCAGAGTTGTGTCAAGAATTTGAGAGTTTTAAGTTTTGTTTTTTTCCTATGTGATTAATTTTCCCCACTCTTTGATATCTTAGATGTATGTTGTATAACATTTGCATTATGATTAGAAGCAAGATTGCTTGAATGTGAATTTTATTTTTGTAATTATACTTATAACAATTTTAAATTAAATTTTATTTTTTAAATTATATGCAGAAATTTTTTTTGACATTTTGTGATTTCAGATTATCTTTCTCCCTCCTGCTCCTCTCCAAGGTCGTAAATATTCTGCTATAGATTATACCAGTACTTTTATGTAGCATGTATTTTCATATTCCCTATGTTCTAAAAATACATTACACAATTTAAAGAATTCATAAAGAAAATAAAGTAAAAAATAAAGGTGTGTTTTGATCTGCAGGCAATTTCCAATAGTTCCTTCTTTGGCTGTGGATATTTGTTGTGTTTTTTTGTTTTGTTTTGTTTTTGTTTTTTTTTTTTTAACTTAAGTCCCTGCGGTTATCTTGGAATCTTGTTTTGCTGATAATAGTGTAGTCCTTCACAGTATGATATTTCTGCTATGCATGCATTGTTCTCCTGGTTCTGCTCACTTCACTTTGCATCAATTCATATATATCTTTCCAGGTTTTTTTTTTTTTTTAACTCATCCTGTTCATCATTTCTTATAGTTTTCCATTATGATCATATGCCACAGTTTGCTTGGCCATTTCCTTAATTGATGAACACCCCCTCATTTCCAGTTCTTTGCCACCTCAAAAAGAACTGCCAAAAACATTTTTGTACAAGTTTCCCCCCTATCTCTGACTTCTTTGGGATACAGACCCAGAAGTGGTCTGAGTCCAAGAGTCATAATTTTATAGTCGTGGGCCTTTGGCCATGATTCCGTATTGCTTTTCAGAATGGTTATATCAATTCATAGTTCTACCAGCTGTGAACTATTCATTCTTTCCATTTCATTGTAAATGAAACATTAGTTGCCCAGAATTTTACTTTGGTATATAAGATTTCTTTATATATGTAAAAATATTAAGATGTACTAGTCAATTGAAAGTTGATTTTACTTTTATAGATGTATAATGGTGTAACTTTGATCTCCTTTTTTGTCACTGAATTACACTTAAGACTCTTTAACTCTATTTCTCTCCATTTTATTACTTTTAGTGATTAATACATCTTACAAAATATATTTGAAATTATTATATATCTTAATTTTTATACTATACACATATATATATATACACATTCTTTGATAGAATACATATATTCCCATGGTTTTTACTCATATCTTTTTTGCTAATGACTCCTAAAAACACTTCTCATTTCAAACTCTTTATAGAACTTTAGGCCAGTTATCTCCTTTTGGCTACTGTAAATTTGCATTGAGATGTTCCACTCTCATCTCAATATCAGTATAAATAGAACTAATTTTCCTATTTTCCCTACTGCCCTACAAAAGGAATTGCCCTCCTGGCTTTGTTTTTTGAGTGCATCACCATTCTCAGGCTAAGAATCTTGAATTCAGTATAATATTATATAATATTATTTAAATAAATAAACTTAAATATTTAAATAAATAAATATTATTTAAATAATAAAATAATAATAATTCAGTATAATATTTGTATGCAAAAACATAAAATGTGAGAAAGAGTATGATGGAGGCAAAGAAAAATGCTACATATCATGCTCCATAAAAATGAGGATGGAAAAGTACACTGTTATCAGGAGAGAAAAGGGAATGCGTCATGTAGGAAATAGCACTTGAGCTCTTCCTTGAAGGAAATGGAGACTCTTTTTTAACACATCTTCTCATACCTTCTCATACCCATTGTCAAATTTAAATTTCTTTACTTGGCTTTTAAAATTCTTCATAACTTGACTCAGCAATGGTGGAGAAAGGCTACAATGCCCCACCCCCTGCATTCAGGGGTGGGCCAGGACCTCCCATCTCTAGACCTGGCTCTCTGACCACTAAGCTACATAGCTACCCCCAAATAGCTTTTTAGTTATATTTTTTGGATCCTCCCTTTCTGAGAGCTGTTATTTACTATCATAATGCCCATCTCTAACAATGCCCTCTCCTTCATATTCACCACCTAGCCCCTATCCCTCTGTTCTGCTTCTAGGCTGTTGTGGATGAGAAAACAGATAATTTATTAGAAATACTGTGGCAAACAGTATTTAAAAACAATGTTCGAAGTCACTAATTATAAGAGAAATATAATACAATAAACGTTTATTAAGTGGTCATTAAGTGCTAGGGGTACAAATAAGACAAAAGAAAGTACCTGGCCTCAAGGTGCTTGCAATCTAATAGGGTAAGACAGAAAATAAAGGGAAGCTGAAGTAGGGAGGTTACTTACCCTGCATGGAGGCTTGATGATGGTGAAGTTGAAGTCAAGCAATGCAGCTAATGGGAAATAAAGAATTGGCTGGGCTTTTGAGTTCCCTTTAAAAGGAGCCTTTGAGAGAAGCAAATAATATGTTGCCAAAAAAAAAAACACTCTAAAATGTCACTACCCTTTGACATGGTGATTCTACTTCTAGGTTTAAATTTCAAGGAGGTCATGGATAGGAAGAAAGTCCCCATGTACACTAAAAATGTAATGATTCTTTTTATCATAGTAAAGAACTGAAACAAAATGGATGCCCATTGATTGGGGAATGGCTAAACAAATTGTGCTGCATGAATGAAATATTACTATACCATAAGAAATGAGCATGAGAATACAGAGAAATATGGAAACATTTGTATAAACTGGTGCAAAGTGAAGTAAGCAGGTAATATAGATAGAGCCACAAAATAATCAAAAGTGGATGTCACAAAATTACAAAGAAATTAGAGTGATTCCAAAGAAGTAATATGAGAAGATTTCTACCCTCTACCCTTACCTCCTCACATCTTTGTAGGGTATGATGCACATACTTTCAAATGTTTTTAAATGTCTTAATCAGTTCTATTGATTTTTTTTTCTTTGAAAAATATTTGTTAAATGGAATGACTTAGAGAGGGGAGCAGGAGGAAATTGGGGAAATTTTGATGATTTTAAAAAATATCAATAGAAATATCTATTTTAAATTTTATGTGAAGAAAAACAAGCCTCTTTGATTCAGAAGAGTTTCATTGCATTGTCTTTTCATTTTACATTTATTTGATAGTGTGAAAGCCCTCTTTTACTTCCATCGTGGTTTGTGACCCTTTGTAGCATTGTACATTGAAAATTCTGGACTTGACATCAGGAGTTGAATTCATGGCTTGAATTTCAGTTCTGATCCTTGCTTTATGAGCTTTACCTCTTATACAATGTCAATAGACAATAAACATTTATTTAATACCTACTATATCAGTCGCTATGCTAAGTGTGCTGGAAATACACATTAAATAATAAAAGATAACAGTGGAGATAATAATTATACTACCTATGTCAAATTTGGTAATTGTATAATGGATGGATCAAAAACAAGAGAACCAGTTAGAAGATTATTAATAAGCAATAGTCCCAAGAAACAAGTGAACTTTGAGAACCAGATGTTTTGGTTTAAAGATTCTGCTGCTATAGAAGTTTTATGTATTCTGTTCACTAGAGATTATTATAATTCCTTTTGTTTATGGAGGATAACTAATAATGCTTTGTTACACAATTTCAAATCTTTGAGATAGCTTTAATACATTTCCATACTTAGTGTCATTTCATGAGTTCAGAAGATTTTCTAATTAGGATCTAAAATTACCCTGTTTTTAGTAATTTCTTCTGTTTCCTTGAATCATGGATTTAATGTGGATTAACTTGACTAAGTTAACACTAAAACTGTGTAGTTTTTATGTAGATAAAAGCAATCTTAAGATTTTTATAACTTCCTGTAAGTTGATGTTGACAATTCTAGTCTTCTAACGTAATCATTTGACTACATAAACAATGTAAAAGTGTTGACTTCTGGGTTTAGATCAGCTTCTGATTATATTAAGAAAGAGATGTTAGCTAACATTGCAATAACATTGACTGTGTCAAACATTGGCAAATGACAAATTAATAAGTGCCATTTGTGAATTAAGATTTTTGTGATGTTGATATTTTTCCTTGCCAGAGACCTAGGTTCAATTTTTTAAAAAACTTAGTGGCATTCACAATTATTCATATTGTGCAGTTTAATTACAGAATGAGGAGGATGTTATTCTTCATTTCAGCAAAGTGTACCATACTCTCAGATTTGGAAAAGAGAAAAAGCTTCCTTTTCTTATGGCATTGTTCTTTCTTTATATTTTTCTCTGGTTCAACTACAACTAGGCATATAGATAGAACATAAAAAATTATCTGCCATTTGAACGTACAGGGGTTGTAGTAGTATACACTTGAGAATTATTAAAACTGTAATCTGCTAATGTTGCTCAGAACTGTACACCTTTTGGAGCTATCCAACTAAATTTCATAGAATTCTCGATTCTCAGACTTAGAGGCTATGGTTCAACTTGTACAGAATTCCCCTCTGTAACTTTTCTCAAAGACCTCTTAAAATAGGGAACTACCTTATAAGCCAGCCAATGACAATTCTAATTGTAAGTTTTTCTTATATCAAGTCAAAAATGTCATTCTCTAAAGTATACCCATGTCTCTTAGTTTTTTGGGGGGCCAAGTAAGGCAAACCTAATCCTTTTTCCACGTGTTGTTTTTTATATATATAAAATTCTTACCTTCTGGAATCAATACCATATATTGGTTCCAAGGCAGAAGAGTAATCAGAGCTAGGCAATGGGTATTAAGTGACTTGGTCAGATTTGAACCCGGGACCTCCCATCCCTAGGCCTAGCTCTCAGTCCACTGAGCTACCTGGCTGGCTCCATGTCCAACTCTTTGTGACCCCATTTGGGATTTTCTTGGCAGAGATTATTAGAATGTCATATCCTTCTCCTGTTCATTTTATAGAAGAACTGAGGCAAATGGGGTTAATTAAATGACTTGCCCAGGGTCATACAGCTAAATCTTCCTGACTCCAAGCCAGTGCTCTACTTGAAGACAACTTAGTCTCATCCTCCTTTAGACATGTTCTTGTTTTTTAGCTTGTTTTAGTGCCCCTAAAATGTGTCTGAGCTAGCACAAAACAAAGTGTTACAGATGTGGTATGAGCAGGGAAGACTATAAGAAGATGATCATCTTCTTTATTGTTAACATTTTGAATCTGGTTTTAAGTAAGGAGAGTTAAGTTCTCATTTACTTTGAACTTGCAGTTTTTTTCATGTGAACATCTGTCTAGTTATACTTTCCCCATCCTGTTTTTGTATGGTTGATATTTTGAAACTAAGCATAGAATTTTATATCAATAGCTACATATAGTTCATCCTATAAGATTTATCATTCTAGGCTCATCATTATAACTCATTTAAATTATTTAGGATTGCAATTACTATCCCACATAATTTTTCATCCTCTGGATTTAACAAACATGTCTTCAGCATCTATACTACTGGGGAAACTGAAGATCTCTTGAGCTCAGGCATTTTAAGCTCAAGTGGGCTAAACCCATTGGTTGTTTCCATGTCAGTTTGGGGGACAAGGGATGTACCACAGGTTGCCTAAGGCCTGATGACACTGTCCAGGTTGAAAATAGATATCAGAGTAGGACTGGGCTATGAATTGTCCTTGCATTGCTGGCCCAGATGAATTAGGAGACTCCTCCTAAAATAAACAGATCAAAGAGCAGAGATGTAGCCTTCCTCTAGAAACCAACCTCCAGTTTGGCAGCAATCCATTAATTACTATTTGTAACCTTTCGGTCAAGTAGATTTGTCATTTTAAAAATTTCTAACCTTTTTTTTTTTTGATAGAGGTTTGATATCTTTTTTCATTCCCAGTATTATTGATCTTAGCATTGGACAGTTGCTAACTTCCCCACATAAACCTGTTCTGCAAGTTGACTAAAATATGCTAACTTTTACAAAGTGAAAATTGGTTGTTTCTCAGTATTAAATTTCAAAGTCAGGGTTATGATACTGCTATTATTCTGTTCACTTATCTCCTCCAACTTTTATTCACTTATCTCTTCCAACTTTATTAAACAAAATTTGATATTGTGACTTTAATGATTTTATCACGAGTATAAGATTTTTAGACAACCAAAAATTTATTTTGAAATGGTAAATCATGTTATTCAAATTAAGCAACTATTAACTTTTATTCAAAATATATTAAATAAGAAATTAATCTTTGTATCCATTAATTATTTTAATAATTATGATGGAATGAAAGAGTTAATATATATCTCTGCTTCAATGTTCAATCATTAAACCGGGTGTCACTCACCAATCACTCTAGTCAGTATCAGTCATAGATTTTTAAAAATCAGGAATAGGCCATAAATATTTAGTTAGGCTCTTATTTTTCAGATCAGAAAAGAAAATTGAGGCTTTGAGAGAAAAATTTGTCCAAAGTCAAATAGAGCCCAAATCTGAACATATTGGAAGTTAAAAGTCGACCCATATCTAAGTAAATTATTGAAAATTATTATTATTTTTAGCACATTAAGATTTTTATTTTAAAATATTTTAAAATGCTTTTTCTTCTGGTGAATGCTGACCAAAAGTTAACTTCTTATCATAAATTAAATCATAATTTCGGATCAGAGAGAAATTCTATATTCTTTGTATTAGGTAATAAAGTGCATACATTTTTAACTAAGAAAATAAATCAGTGGATTTATTTTGGCAAAAGTTATGATAATTTGTTTTAAATCCCCTTAATTACTAATACTTAAAAAGAGTATTATGTGTATATATAATATTTGTATGTAATATTGATTTCCAAAGATAACTTCAAATGAAATAGATTAAAATTAAGTAAAAGAAGTTCAAGCTTGTGTGGGTGGGTATGTAACTGAGCCCCTTTTTCTATTGATACAATCAAAATAAAGCTGAAAAATAGAATTGGGGAAATAAAATTCCTGAGTAATTCTTCACCAGACTAATATTACTAAGAATCATTATTAATCACAACAAACAATTATTTATTAAATGCTTACATCATTTAATGGCCAGAAAGGGAGAAATATATAATAATGCTGGAAAGTTAAGTTGAAGCCAGTTTGTGAAGACCCTTAAAAGTAAGGGATATGTTTGTATTATTTCAAAAGCAATAGGGAATCATTAAATTTTATTGAGTGGGGGAGAGGCAGGGTCATATTGCCCTTAAGGAAAATCAGTTTGGTAGTAGAATGGCACATGTTTTGTATTTGGTAGGGATGAGACAAACCGACCATTTGGAGGCCTTTGTAATAATAGATCAGGTGAGAGATGGTAATATCCCTAACTAAGATGGTGTTTTTGGAATGGAGAGAAGACAATAGATGGAAAAGATATTGAAGAGGTAGAAATGACAAGATTTGGCAACTGATTATATATGTGAAGTGAGAGAAGGTGAAGGAGTCGGGTGTTGCTGAGATTTTGGGAACTTGAAAGAATGAAAATATTTTGATGCCCTTGACAGAAATAGGGAATTTTTGAAGAGTGATGGATGGGGGGGGGGGGGGGAATGAGGGGGGAAGATAATGAGTTCTATTTGGATATGTAATAGATCATCTATTTTGAAATGTCTAAAGAGCTAACAGTGCAAAACTGGAGCTGAAGAGAGAGATTGGGGCTAGATAGGTATAGAGCCAGGAATTTGTATTGAGATGATTGGGTTTGAGGGTGCAACATATTAGGGACTATGGTGGCTAAGTCAGGGAGGGAAGTTGAGAAATGGTCAGATAGGTAGATGGAGAACCAGAAGAGATCAGTGTCATGAAAACTTAGGATGACATATGTAGGAGAAGAGGGTAGTTAACTGTCAGGTGCTGCAGAGTTCAAGAAGGATGGAAGATTGAAAACAAGACCATTGGATTTATAAGAGGTTACTTTGGCAAGAACATTAACAGTTGAGTAATGAATTTGGAAACCAGACTGCAGTGAGTTAAGGAATGAATAAAAGGAGAGGAAGAAGAGGCAGGGAGATACACCTTTTGCTAGGATTTTGGCTGAGATAGAAGAAAAAGATTCATGTAAGATTCTAGAGAAGATATTTTTGTTTTGATACTTGACCATGTTTGTAGATAGTAGGAAAGAAACTAATAGATAGGGAGACATTGAAAATGAAGGGGAAGAAGTGAGGATTTTGAGGGGGGCAGTCTTCAGGAGAACATCAAAAAGGATGGAGTTAAGGGTACATGCAGAGGTGTTGGAATTAGCATTGTTGGACTCAGGAGTAGAGGAGGAGAGAGTGGAGAATGTTAGTAATTTTTGAGATGAAAAGGAGGAAGAGGCCTGATCTTCACTAGTGTATTCCTCTTGTCAGATACCATTATATTTTGAGCACTCGGGTCAGTAAAGGAATCTATTACCTAAAGAGATCTCAAACTTGTGAAGTATCAGGTATTCCCTAGATGTATATGCTGTAAACTTCTAAAAGAGGTAATATTTTTACATACATTTCATTCTCTGTCCTAAGTTATGACGCAGTCAGAGAAGACTATACTATCATTAAGTTAACATCAGAGATATTAAAAAACAGGCTTTAGTAATGTTATTCAGTAATGTATTTAAATGCATGTAATAAATGTATAACTAGAAGAATATTTAAGTCTCTTTTTTTCTTTTTTTTTTAAAGGCGAAATAGTCGTAAATGAAGTTAATTTTGTGAGGAAATGCATTGCAACAGACACAAGTCAATATGATCTGTGGGGAAAGCTGATATGCAGTAATTTCAAAATTTCTTTTATTACAGATGATCCAATGCCATTTCAGGTTTGTTTCTTATTTATAAAACATTTGTCTGTTTAATGACTTTTGACCAAATGAAATATTATTGTATAAATCAGAGTTCAAAAGAAAATGTAACATATTTGTTACTTTAGCAAATTCATTCAGTATAGAGTTGATGAAATTATGAAATTCAAAGCTAAGCTTTAGGAAAATATTTAGATATGCAGAGAATGTGTTCTTCTATGAATTAGTACCCCTTAGATTTTACTTGTATTAAGGATTGTGAGAAATTTGGATTTTACTAAAAAGAAGTAGATAATAATTCTATGATGTTGGTTTTTAGAAAAGGCTTTAGCCATTAAATTCAGAATTTAGACTTCAATAAACTGGAAAATCTAGAAACTTTGTTTTCTAAAAATTTTTCCTCAATTTATGTGTTTAACTTAATTTTCATTTTCTAGTCCTATTAAAAACAAAAAATACTTGTTTCCCAATGAGATATTTTAGTGCAGATATCAAATATGAAGCAGAAATAGCATGTGTACATACATGTATGTGTGTTTATATCTGCATATGTGTATTAAATATTACATATATTTACTAAAAAGGATGGAGTCAAGGGTACATACATAGGGGCTGCAATTAATATGATCACTCAGGAATAGAGGAAGAAAGGGTGAAAATGTTACAAATTTTTGAGACCAAAAAGGGAGAAGAGGGAATATGTTTTCACTAGTATATGCCTTGTTTCAGCTGTCTTTATATCTTGGGGACTCAGGTCAGTAAGGGAATCTGTTACCTAAAGAAACCTAGAACTTGGTGAAGTATCAGGTATTCCCTATGTGTATATACTGTAGACTTCTAAGAGAGATGATTATTTTTGCTTACATTTCATATATTTTAATAGAATTGATAGGATTTAAGTGACACTATATATGTGTGTGTGCATATGTATGGATGTGTATGTAAACACACATGATTTGTTTTCATGTCTTCAATAACCGGTTTGTTGAGAATAGTATAGCACTTCCTTATCAGTCTGATTACTTGAATAGTGGTTCTTTGAAATCTTCATATTCATTTTTCATATCAATATTGTCACCATCTAAACTTCTTAATATGAAATTATATTTGTATAAAAATACTTTTTAGTTGCTGAGATTTTTTTTGGTTTGAAAAGGCATTCAGTTTCCTCTTTTTGATTTAGAATTTCTCCTTACTCTCAAGATGCCCTAGATAAGCATTTGTAGGTTGTAACAATCTGTTTCAAGGCCAGAATTCTTGTGTTTATCCTTTTTGAATTTTTCTTTAATGCAGTGCTTGGCACAAAGTAAGCATTTAAATAGGTACTTTTCCATTTCATATGGCCACATTACTTTGAAAAATGCCTGGTTTGAGTATTGTGTTAGGGCAAAACCATGAATTTTATCCCTATATGATCCATCTCTTCTGTTCCTCTGATACATTGTCTTATTCCTTCTGCTCTGACTTCATCCTTAACCCTACCTATAGTTATATAGATGGATCAGCCTAAATCTATAACCATAAGCCAGGGGGGAAATTTATAAATTTCCCTTTTGACAATAATTCCCTCATCATAAATGAACAATAAATTTTAAAACAATAAAAATACTATTAGCAAATGAATAAAATATAGGTAACCAAATATTTTTTAAAACCAAATAAATCTTTAATAAGTTTTTTGTTCATAAAAGATAATTTTCCAGTATGAGCTAATATAAATGGCATTGAAAGGAAACCCATAGACCTTCATTGAAATAGGAATAATTTTGATGATAGAGCTAAATGCCTTCTACTTCTGAGTATAGGTGTTAACATTCATGTTTAAAGTGAGTTAAATTCCCAAGTACACATTAAATATGACTATAGCTTCATACAGAGCTATCCTTATAATCTAGCATATAAACATGATTGTCTCTACCCAGACTTTCAGGAGCTAGATAGTGCTAGAGAGAGCACCAGACCTAGAGTCAGGTAAATTCAAATACAGCTCTGACACTTACTAGCAGTGTGACTCTTGACAAGTCACTTAATCTCATTTGCCTCCTCATCTGTAAAAATCAGCTGGAGAAAAAAAGAAAAAAAAAGCTGGAGAAAGAGATAGCAAACCACTCCAGTATCTTTGCCAAGAAAACCCCAAAATGGGAATCACAGAGAACTAGATACAACTGAAATGACGGAGGAAAAAATAAAAACTTTCAAAGAAGGTAACAAAGCCTTATTCACACTTCGATGACATAGTGACTTCCTTCTCCTCTCCACTCTATATGTTCATTAAACCTGATTTAATCCACATGAAATCATGATGGGGATAGTATTTATCCTAGATCTGGACTATCATCTGATATGGGCCCATTGGCTTCTTGAACTTGGTTGGCTTTGGATGCACATTTTTGTTTTCCTTCCTTTTAAAGAGACATAAAACAAAACTTCTTTTAGGGTTTAAATTTATGTATCAGTGTGATTTTTTTTTAACAGACCACTTTCTTAAAATAGAAATTTTCTTTTTTATAATTTCAGAAATTTCATTATACAAACCTTCTCCTTGGTGAACATGATGTACCTTTAACATGTATTGAGCAAATTGTAACAGGTATGTATATACTAAGTAAATTGTTTTTTTACAAGTTGATTTTGTTCAGGAATTAGAATATTGATGCAGGAGTCTAGAGCTACTTGGATTAGATTTGCAATAAAATTTTTACTTTTTGATGAGTAAAAAGTTTCATCAGAATTTGTGTTTGATGCCAAATGTTACTTGGATTTTAAGTTTAATCTTCTTTCATTTTAGTAAATGACAACAAAAGGAAACAGAAGATACTAGGCCCCAACCAGAAACTCAAATTTAATCCTACAGAGCTAATTATCTATTGTAAAGATTTCAGAATTGTCAGATTTCGCTTTGATGAAGCAGGTCCTGAAAGTGCCAAAAAGGTAACATGCCATGTTTTCTCTAATAGTATGTTTACTGATTTTGTATATAGTATGTAATAGTATGTTTACTGGTTCTGCATATAGCCTAGTAAATTGAAAAATATTCAGCACGAATCAGGCATAGGCTAGGCCAGAGCTCATGAATTTAATATTCTTCTGCTTCCTAGGAAATGTTCATCTACTGTTTAGTGAGGGAAGTTAGGGAGAGGAAATCCTTTGTTCCTATCTCATATTTTCCATTATGACAGTACCAAATCAGACATCTTACTTGTGTTGGTTCTCTGTGACTATCTCTATTAATGTAGTAAATGGCAGTAAATTACTAGGAACTTTTATTTAGTATCACAACTCACCCCAGCCCTTTCCTCTCAGCTTCTTAGGAAGTACACATAGGCCTTCTGTATCATTTTTGGTAGGTATGTGGAGTAGCAGTATGTCGTGGTGAAAAGGGAAATTTCATTCTTATGAATTACTTCAATCAACAAGCTTTTATTAAACTCCCACTAAATGCCAGGCATTGTGTTGGAGACTGAGAATTCAAAAGCAAAAAATAAAACAATCACTATTCTCAAGCATCTTGCATCCTATTGCAAACATAGAGTGTGTGTGTGTGTGTGTGTGTGTGTGTGTGTGTGTGTGTGTGTGTGTGTGTGTGTGTAGCCATATACAGAATAGCTACATAGCTACAGAATAGTTAAATGCAAGGTTGGGAATGAGGACATTAGCAGTTGGGCCTGGTATTATGAAATGGTTTGTTAGAAGGTGGTGCATAACCTGTCTCTTGAAGGAAGGGAGGGATTCTGTAGTATAGAGGTGAAAAAGAGCCACTTGCCAAGCATGTTAGATAGCCATTATGAAGACGTAGAAATGGCAATGATTGGATACTCTTTTTACAGAACTTATGTTGTTTATTTCACTCCATAGGCCAGAGGACTGAACTACTTCCTCCCCCTACCCCACCCTATGATTGAGTCTTTTTTTTCTATTTATATGAAACTAAGCAATCTTTAATAATGGGCTTTTAAGAGTCCCATGTTATGTTTTAGGGCTCATAACCTAAACTAAAATTAAAAACAAGCCAAAAACATAGAATTCATCCTTTGAAAAATAGTGAAAATAGTTAATGGGTTATAAAATAGTGCCACTTAGAAAACTCAGAAGGCATTGGGACTGTGAGAATTGGAAAAAGGAAGAAAAGGAAGAACCAAGGTAATAGAGAATCAGCAAAAAACAAGGGATCTTTGCTCTGCAATATAACTTCTTCACAAAGATCTTGGAAACATAGTAGACCAAATTCTGATTAGAAAATCCAAGAAAAAATGACAAAGTCGTTTTCCCAGCCCATGTCAACCTTGCCTCTAGAGTGGTTTCAGGCCCTAGGCTAAGTACTTAGCAAGGAGCAAGTTTAACCAGCAATCAGCAGTTGTGTGACCAACCTCAAGAGCAGTCTTGGCTCAGCTATAGTCTCTAGGCCAGTCTGAAGTCTGCAGGGGAATAACCTTGGCAAGAATCCCAGACCAAAGGGGAACTGTAGTTCTGTCACTCTGAGCCAGCTTACTGATGATAGTGGCTAAGTCTTGCAGCAATTTAGGGACACACTGACAGCTATGTTACTCAGTCCCAAACCCAGTTCAGAAAAAGGTAGGGGCCAAACTTTGTCCTGAATCAGACTACTTTGAAATACTAAAAAGTTTACAGCTTCCCTTGTTTGAGCTTTCTCTGAGATTGTGGAATAACACAACATTTAATATGGTTAAGAAAGCATCAGTAGGACCCAAACTCAGGTCAGACATTCCCTCCAGAAATGAGTAGCACCTGGCCCTAATATAAATATGGATTAGGACAATTCCACGGGACTCATGATGAAAAAGGATATCTACTACCATAGAAGGAGCAGGTGGAGTCCAAATGGAAAAATCAGACATATTACTTTTCACTTTATTTTCTCCATGAGTTTTTCTCTAGTGTAAGCAATATGTGTTTTGTTTCACAACATGACTAAGAGAGAAATATGTGTTAGATATGATAATATGTGTATAACCAATAGCATGTTTCCTGCCTTCCTGGGGATGGAGGGAGAGAACATGGATTGTAAAATGTCAGAAAACAAACATTTATAATTATTATAATTAATTGACATGTAATTTGGGGGGAAATAAAAAAACAAAGGAAAGGAAAGCACTGTGGGGGGAGAAGTGAGAGCTATGAAAGAAAAAAATTGAAAAGAGAATTAATAGCTTGGAATAAGAAGAATAAAACCTTACTTAAGAAGTAAGCTCCTTGATGTAAGGGCAGGTTGCAAAAAAGATGGAACTTTGAAAGAGGAGATGATTGACAGCAAAGAGCATTGGTAGCAGAGGATTCTGGGAGAGAAGAAGGGACTTAGCAAAGCTTCAAGAAGAATTCTGGGCTTTTGAATGGGGATCTTGAAGAGGCAGAAAGTGTCTTCCTTTCTGGAGAGCCAATTGAGGATTACCTTGAGACTAGCCCTGAGATTACTCCTACAAAGTATTTCAGCAACATTGTACCTCTGAAGAACATCTAACCAGTGTGTCAAGTTTCTTCAGACTGGAGAGGGTTGTGGACTCTGCTTGAGAGCCAAACTCTCTCCCCTTAGCCTTTGCACCTTCTCTGATTATTCCTTAGCCCTAGTAGTATAATATTACAAGTGGGAAATAGTGGGTAAAGAGAGGAGAAACTCTGGGTAGCTTGATGGCTCCCAGAGCCATGGACCTCTGGAATAGAAATCAAGGATTCCGATTTCCCAACTCCCCATCTTTCCTTATATTCGTTGTCTACTAAATAATACAACTTGCAGTCAGATATATTTCAAGTGGCTTATTCAAGGAGCTAAAAGAAGGCAACTCATTGAGGCTATAGAGCAGTCACAACTGATTGCAAATCAAGACCCCTTTCCCTGCTGTGTCAGAAGACTATGGGGAGGTTTGTCTTTTGAGCCGTTTCATGCGAAAGAATTTGGGGGTACCCTTTACTTCATCAGATAGGGGAGAATTTCTTCATCTCTCCATCACCCTCTTATAACGGGGGATTCCCTATTTCTAGAGTAACACCCTTTGTTAGCACAGCCCAAGCACGAGTGTAAGTGAGAGAGTGTAGGAGCCATCCCATCAAGGCTCCTATCATTCAACGCCTTCCTCCTTCACTACAAGCTTTTCTAATCCATCATTTATCATCTTCAAAGTACCAGTATCAGTATATAAATAATCCTTTTACATTGAAAATAGAATGGATCTCACAGAAGGTAGTGCTTGTATATGATAATAGCAAATGTTAAAATACATCAACTGAAAAAATATAAGAAAATGTAAGTTATTTCAGCAGATTAAAGAGAAATAATTTAATAATCACTATACAATCCCGCCCCCCCCCAAGAATAGCAAGTTTTTTCTTTTTATGCCCAGATCTCTTAAGAGAGCAAAATGAAAATAATAATCTATTCCTTTTAATTCATTAAACATTTAAGTACCTACTGTGTGCCAGACACTATATTAAGAGCTGGAGATAGAAGTAAGAAAATAAAGAAGGTCTGTCCATAAGGAGTTTACTATTTAATGGTAGAACACACTACCAAAAAGGAAGCTTAAAAGTGGAAAGGAGTTTGATGGGAGATGTTCGTCCTAGAGTTGAAACCAAGATTTGCTATAGAATATGGAGAATTACCTGGAAAGTTCTGATCTCAGCCCTCTATTCTCCAACCCTCCATTGAGTGGGAAGAGGTAATTGAAGGAGTTAAGAAAGTGTTGAGTATCAAAAACTGAGTCATTCTACGTGGTGATAAGATAAGGTGATCCTCAGAAGCATAAGATTTTAATAAAGTATTTATATTTATAATAAAGTATTTAATAAATAATAATAGATGTAATCAAAAGTATCTTCAGTGATGAAGTGAAGCTCAAATGTGAACTTCCCCTGAGGCCAGGTGCAAGGATGCTAAAGAGACTTTTTATTATAAAAATAAAATATTTATTGAAATGTTTAAGGATAACAAAGATTTCTAATTCTAAGGGATTCTAAATCCACCCAGATAAACTCCCTGGTTCCACAAGGAACAGCTTCTCCTGTGTTTCACAGGCTACACTAATCCTCCCTGATCTGACTAACCCAAATTTATACTTTCTAAATAAAAACTACCACTATTATCCTTACGACTTTTAACTTTGTCTTCAAATTATAAAATAGCAAAGGCTAGGTGGTTGAGTCTCAAACAGGAATCAAATTAGGACTCTGAGCCTTAATAGACTCAAAGTCCAAACCAAAGGCCATGTCTTCTCAGGGTTAAATCAATGTATAAAAACTGCAATGGATGGTCAGTAGTGTTTCCCAAGTTGGGAAAGGAAAACACTAAGCTTTTTTTTCTTCAGATCTTTCCCTCAGACAGAGAGGCAAAGATGTTACCTCCTCCAGCCCTGAGAGAGAGTCTCTGAATCTGTGCGTCTCTGCCAACTGCCAGAGACCAACTCCCAACTGCCAGAGAGAGTAATTGACACAGAAAAGCAGTTATAACTGTCAACATCTGAAATTAACATGCTCTCTCTTCAAACTACTTCTTTCTCAAGCCAGTACTCTACTTTTTATCCCTAAACTAATAAAACAATACTTATTTTCTAATATCCCTTAAGAAGCTACATTTTGTGGAAAAGTATCACAGACAGTGAATATCAATTACCAAAGTGGCATAAAGTCTGAATACTTCAAGGAAAAATTAAATGTTACAGGGAAAGTGAGTCAACTATTAATAGGGACCTTGGATTACCCCTTTCAGAACTAGATAAGTCTATCTAAAAAAATAAATAAGATCTAATCAAATTTTAGAAATGCTTGATATTTTAGATTACTAAACATTTAGTGGAAAAGGAAAGAATATACCTGTTTTTCAACAGTACTTGGCACCTTGCAAAAACTGACCCTATATTAAGATAGAAAAACTTCATAAATACATGAAGAAAAGCATAACTATTGAACATCTTCTGGCCTGAGGTGCAATAAAAATTATATTCAGTAAAAGACAACTAAAAAAAAAAAGATTAAAAATGTATTTGAGACTAACGGCAAATGGTAGTAAAGAATGGCAGGTCACAAAACAGATCATAGACAACTGAATGATGAGACAAATACATTAGATTTTTGTGGTTTTACCCAAACCAGTCTTTAGTGGAGTATTTGTATATAGATACTTTCTTCAATAAAAGAGAAAGAACAGATTAATGAATTTTATGTGCAACTAAAAAAACCAAAACTAGAAAACACAGATTAAAAGGCCCTAGTTAGAAATTCTGAAAGTCAAAGAAGTGATTACTAACATGGAAACCAAAAAGAGAATAAGTAAAATGTAGAGCTAAAAAAAAAAAAACAAAAAACAAAAAAGCCCAATACAATAGATACCTTGATTTAGAAAAAAGAAAACCAAAGAACCAGTATAAAAAATGAAAGTGATGAATACATAACCAATGAAGAATAATAATTACTAGAAACTATTTTGCCCAATTACATGCCCCCAAACCTGTCAATTTAAGTGAAATGGATGAATATAAATAAAAAGTAATAAATACCCAGATTAAAAGAGAAGGTAAAGAAGACTTGATCTAACTTCAGAAGAAATTTAATAAATGAACTCCCATGGTAGGGAGAAGGATGGATTCAGATGGATTTATAAGCAAATTCCAATTAATTCTAACATTATATAAACTTTTTAAAAATCAGAAACAGGGAAGTCCTATGAAATTCTTTAAACAATACAAATGTGGCTTTGATAACTAAACAAAGGAAAGTTAAAAAAGAGAAAAATTATAGACCTATATTTCTTTTTTTTTTTAAATAAACTTTAGTTTTTAAATATTTTTCCATGTTTACATGATTTATTTTCTTTTTCTCCCCTCTTCCCTTCTCCGAGAGTCGACAAGCAGTTCCACTGGGTTGTACAAATGTTGTCATTTTATACCTATTTCCATATTCATTTTTGCTATAGAGCAATCTTTTAAAGCCAAACCCCAAATCACATACATATACATGTGATAAGTGATGTAATGTTTTTCTATTGCATTTCTATTCACAGTTCTTTCTCTCAATGTGATTATAGCATTCTTTTCCATAAGTCCGTCAGGAGTGTCCTGGCTTATTACATTGCTACTAGTAGCAAAGTCTTTTACTACACTGGATTATAAAACATTGTTTTTCTTTCTGCATATGATGTTCTCCTGGATCTGCTCATTTCATTGAGATTCTCCCAGTTCATATAAAAACCCTCCAGAATTGTCATTCCTTACAGCACAATAGTTAGTATTCCATTACCATCATAAACCACAGTTTGTTCAGCCATTCCCCAATCGAAGGACAACCCTTATTTTTCCAAATTTTTTTTGCCACCAAAAAGAGTGGGGTTATGAATATTTTTATACAAAATTTTTTCCTTATCTCTTTGGGGTACAAGCTCAGCAGTGGTATTGCTGGATTAAAGGGCAGTCTTTTAAAGCCTTTTTGCTCATAATTCCAAATTGCCTTCCAGAATGGCTGGATTAATTCACAACTCCACCAGCAATGCATTAATGTATTAACATCTTGATTTTGCCACAATCCCTCAAACAATTATTGTTTTTCTTTACTGTCATTGACTAGTCTGCTGGGTGGAAGGTGGTACCTCAGTGTTGTTTTGATTTTCTTTATCTGAATAAGGGACTTCATGTTCCTTGACCATTTGCAAATTGGGGAATGGCTTGACTTTTTGTACAATTGACTTAGCTTCTTAAAAATTTTAGAAATTAGACCTTTGCTAGAGGTTTTTGGTTTAAATTCCCCCCCCCCCCCCCAATGTGTTGCTTCTCTTTATTTTGGTTGCATTGGTTTAGTTTGTACAAAAAATTCTGAATGTGATGTAATCAGAATTATTAATTTTACATTTTGTAGTGTTCTCTATCCCCTGCTTAGCCTTAAATTTCTTCCTTTCCCATAGATCTGACAGGTATACTAATCTATGTCCATTTAATTTGTTTATGATTTTCCTCTTAATATTTAAGTCACTTATCCATTCTGAATTAATCTTGGTATAGGGTGTACGACGTTCGATCTAGACCTAATTTCTCCCATGCTGTTTTCCAATTCTCCCAACAGTTTTTGTCAAAATAATATATTTTGATATTATGTATCAATGTCAATAAAATAAAAAAATAATATGTCAAAAAAATATTGGGTTCTGGTCCCAAAATCTGGGATCATTGGATTTATTGAACACTTATCATGCTACTGTTATTTACCCCAAGTCTATTCCATTGATCCACCCTTCTGTCTCTTTGTAAGTCAGCACCATATTGTTTTGATGATCACTGCTTTATAGTATAGTTTGAGATTTGGTAACGCTAGGTCTCCATCCTTAGCTTTTTTTCATTAGTTCCCTTGATATTTTTGATCTTTTGTTCTTTCAAATGAACTCTAATAATTTTTTCTGATTCTAAAAAAGGTGTTTTAGTAGCTTGATAGGTATAGCACTGAATAAGTAAATTAATTTCAATAGGATTGTCATTTTTATTATATTAGCTTATCCAACCCATGAGCAACTGATATTTTTCTAATTTTTTGGATCTAGTTTTATTTGTGTGAAGAGTGTTTTGTAGTTATATTCATATAATTCTTGAATTTGTCTTGGGAAGATTCCCAGGTATTTTATCTTGTCTAGAGTGATTTTAAATGGAGTTTCTCTTTCAACTCTTGCTGCTGGGTTTTGTTGGAAACATAGGAATGCTGATGATTAATGTGAGTTTCTTTTGTACCTTGCAACTTTGCTAAAGCGATTATTCTAGCTTTTTTAGTAGATTTTCTTGGATTCTCTAGGTATACCATCACGTCATCTGCAAAAGAGTGATAGTTTTGTTTCCTCAATGTCTTCTTTGATCCTTCTATTTCTTTTTCTTCTCTAATTGCTCTTGTTAGCATTTATAATGAATAGCAGTGGTGATAATGGGAATCCCTCCTTCACTCCTGATCTTATTGGGAAGGCATCTAACTTATCCTCATTGCAGATGATACTTGCTGCTAGTTTTAAATAAATACTGTTTATTATTTTGAGGAAAGGCCCTTTTGTTCCTATATTGTTTTAGTGTTTTCAATAGGAATGGGTATTATATTTTGTCAAAGGCTTTTTCTGCATCTATTGAGATAATCATGTGATTTCCATTAGTTTGGCATGTGGAAAGCACTAAAAGAAAAACCCTATCTTTTGATTCTTTTTTAAAGCTTTATTAAAGAAAAGGCAACCAGAGGCCCCCCCCCCCCCCCCAATTAACTCAACCACTTTCACTTCCACTCCTAACCTCATTGTCTACCCTCCTTCATAAAAGAGTGAGCCCCATCCTAGGTTCAGGATTGGTCCTTATATAGACCAATCCCATACTAGGAAGTAGGAGGAGGGATCCCTAGGGGATGCAGTTTCCCAGGCCACATTTTGAAACTCATAGTGATATGGTCAGTTACACAGATCGTTTTCCTAATATTAAACCATCCTAACATTCCTGGTGTAAATCTCTCTTGATCATAGTTAATAATCCTTGTGATGACTTGCTATAGCCTTTTAGCTAGTATTTTTATTAAATATATTGATCTATAATTTTCCTTCTCTGTTTTTGGTCTTCATGCCTCAAGGATCAGTATCATATTTGTTTCATAAAAGGAATTTGGTAAGACTCCTTTGCCTATTTTGTGTAAACCTCAAATTTCCTTAGACTTATAAATGTTGGAAATTTCACCATTGGGATATTTCATACTTGGAAAATTTCTTACTGATAGTCTATTGGAATGGGAACTCCATTGGCATGGGAGGTTCCTTCTCTTCCCTTCTTAAGATTACTTTAGGACAGAAAACCTTTTGCTGAACAATGGAAAGGACTTTGACCTATGCTTAAGCATAGAACAGGAATTTCTTTGAGTCTTGATTGATTTTAGAATTGATACAATGGAGATACTTGGAATAAATCTCCACCCTATTCAGTCCTAATAGGATTGAGTAAGGGCTGCAGCCTAGATCAAAATTTAATCTCTACCATACTCAAGTTAACAGGAATTAGAAAGGGCTGGAACAAAGGAGTAAAGATTTAATCATTTGAAAAATATGACCTTCAACAGACATGTGCAAAAGCCAGAAACCTCTGGGCGGTCCTGGGTTAAGCGAGAGCCTCCATTGACAGGGAAATTGATGAAGAGTGATTGGTAGATGTGAGGAATGAGGGGAGGCAACTTGGATGGTGTCCTTAAAGATAGGAGGGTCTGGAGACTCAGGGGGAGAGGATTGAGTTTTTGGTCGGTGTGGTTCCTGGGCTCTGAGGAAGCTTGCTCTGAAGGAACCTGAAGGTGGGGGCCTCTGAGACTGTTTCTCCATTTTGGACACGTGAGTGAAAGGGACTGATCTCTTTTCTTTGCCCCAGCTATCTAAGGGCTTGGGCCTTTTGGCCCAGCCTAAACAGAAGGGGTATTTAAGCCCTATTCCCTTCTCTCCCCTTTTCTCTCTCTATATATATCTCTAATTCCTTTCTTGCTCCTATTGTAATTAAACTCCAAAAAAGGCTGACGGCTGACTTGAGTTTTTCATTTAGGAATTACATAGCTGATTCCTTGGCGACCTTAAATTAATATATATCAGTCTTTTAAAGTGATTCCCTTGTAACATTTGTCAAATAGTTTGTAGTGTATTTAGAATAATTGATGTTTAAGATGGAATTCACTTGTCAATCCATCTGGCCCTGGTGATTTTTTCTTAGGGAGTTCCTTGATGGCTTATTCAATTTATTTTCCTGATACTGGGATTATTTAAGCATTCTATTTCCTCTTCTGTTAATCTAGGTGATTTATATTTTTGTAAACATTCATCCATTTCACCTAGATTGCCATATAATTGGGTGAAATAACTGCTTAATAGTTGCCTTAATTTCATCTGCATTAGAGGTGAGATCACCCTTTTCATTTATGATACTGTTAATTTGGTTCTCTTTTTTTAATTAGATTAACTAATATTTTGTCTATTTTATTTGTTTTTTTTTTCAAAATACCAGCTTCTAGTCTTATTAGTCCAATATTTGTTTTACTTTCAATTTTATTAATTTCTCCTTTGATTTTTAGGATTTCCAATTTGGTCTTTATCTGAGGGTTTTTAATTTGTAGTTTTTCTAGTTTTTTTTTTTAGTTGCATGCCCAATTCATTAATATCTTCTTTTATTAATATGAGTACTCAGGTTTTTTTCTGTATCCCATAAATTTTGATATGTTGTTTCCTTATTGTCATTCTCTCCTATGAAATCAGTAATAGTTTCTATAATTTGTTCTTTAACTAACCAGTTTTGGAGATGTAATGATGGGGAGCAGGACAAAAGAAACATTTGGGGAAATTAGGATGTAGGAATGACAGTTGGAAAATGAAAAAGGACTTCTGGGAAATTCTTCTGAGGAGCAGGGGGCAGAGACACAGAAGGGAGTGGAAGGAGGTGCTGTTTCTCTGGGCCATTTCAAGCCACCTGTGGAGATTTCTGATATGGACAGAAATCCTAACATTGAGGATTCCTGTTTAGAACATCACTGGTTCCTGTCAAGAAACCCAGTTTCTTCAAAGACTTTCATTCTATGAACTATTAAGATACTGGACTCAAATCAGTGAGCAGTACTCTAGCCCCTTTTCCTACCTCTCCCCTGGCTATGAGAAAGCTTTGTACTTCAGTAATTTATTTAGGGTGATCCAGAATCCCTCTAACCTTTATCCTTTGCCCCAATCAACAACTAAATCAAATAAGCAGTCAGATAATGAATTTAATCTCATTTATTTACATCCAGAGAGTAAGCCCATTGGCAAACTCCCATCTTGTTGCCAGTTTTTCAAGGAGACATGAGGGGGAAGCTTGTGAGCACCCCAAACCAGCGCATATCCAGATTGAGATTCCTCATACCTCTCCTTGTAGAGAAGACTTCCTTGCCACCCTTGAGGGCTGCCACGGCCACCAAGGGGCAAGCCTTCACGGAGGGGAGATCTCTATTTTGTCTCCCTCAAGTAATTCAGGGACTCTGGGAGGGAGGGAGAGAAGCCATTTTCATCAACCCTTTCCTCACTGCCTTTAACCCTCATTTCTCCATCTAAGGAGTGTGAGTCCCCCCCCCTCCCCAAATTACAGAGATTCAGACTGTTCAATTTCCAGTTAATTTCCATGTAACATTAATAATTATAATTTTTATTGCATTATGATCTGAAAAGGTTGCACTTATTATTTCTGCTTTTCTGCATTTGTTTGCAGTGTTTTTATGCCCTAGTACATGGTCAGTCTTTGTAAATTTACTATGTGATGCTGAAAAGAAGGTATATTCCTTTTTTATCCTTATCTACTTTTCTCCATATGGCCATTAAGTGTGATTTTTCAAATCACATCGCTTTTTTCTTATTTATTTTTTGGTTTTGTTTATCTAGATCTGAGAGAGGAAGATTCAGGTCTCCCACTAGTATAGTTTTACTATTTATTTCTTCCTTAAGCTCCAATAGTTTCTCCTTTAAAAATCTGGATGCTTTATCATTTGATGTGTACATATTGAGTATTGATATTTCTTCATTGTCTATACTACCTTTTATCAGGACACAATTACCTTCCTTATCTCTTTTAATCAGATTTATTTTTACTTTGACATTGTCAGATATCATGGTTGCCACTCCTGCCTTCTTTTTCTCAGTTGATGCCCAATAAATTCTGTTCCAGCCTCTTACCTTTACCCTGTGTGTGTCTACCTGACTCATGTGTGTTTCTTCTAACCCCAACATATAGTATGATTTTAGTTTCTAATCCACTCTGCTATCTGCTTTAATTTTATGGGTGAGTTCATCCTATTCACATTCAGCATTATGATTGTTAACTGTGTATTGCCCTCCATCAAATTATCACCTTTAAATCCTGCTCTATTCCCTTTCTTTCTGTTCCTCACCAGTATTTTGCTTTTTGTCACCCCAAACTTCCTTCCTCCTTCCAATTGCTTCACTCTTCCCTTGCCTTATTCCCCCTTCTACTTCTCTGTTGGGTAAGATAGAATTCTATACTTGGCTGATTAGGGTAATGATCACTTTAGAAGAAATTACTGAAGGGCTCAAAGTTTTTCCTGATAATAAGCTGTCATCTTGGCTTTGTCTTTAGATCTATATTTCTAATCAATATTGATGCCAACATTTTTAGTATATTATTAAGGAGACTATCACAATAATGATAAAGGTTTTATTTATACACACACACTCACATTCTCCCTCTTCTTTCTCTCTTCTTCTCCTCTCCCTCTCTTCCTCACCCTCTCCTGGCTTGATATATATTTTAAGTGCAGAACCAGTTTATTATCAAGAAAATTCTAAACAACTGATAACAAAAAAAAAGAAAAATTACACGTGGTTATTTTAGTGGATATTGAATAACATTTGACAAAATATGCCACCCATTCCTGTTTATTTTTTAAAACACTGTAAAATAAAGGAATAAATAAATCTTATCTTAATATAAGTAGTAACCTCCTAAAACCAAGGGCTAGCATTGACTTTCCCTTTAAGATTAGGAATAAAGTAGGCTTTATGCAAAGGCAGATCTAAATATTTGGAGAAATATTAATTATACATTGATAGATAAAAGATGAGATAATAAAAATTATAATTCTATATAAATTAGTTAATTTGTTCAGTGCCATAGTAATCAAACCACCAAGAAATACTCCATAGAGGTGGGAAAGAAAATAATTATATGGAAGATTAAAAAAATCAAGAATCTCACAGGAAATAATAAATAAAAATGGAAATGGGAGTGTGGGGGGGTGGGACCGGCAGTACCAGATTTCAAACTATACTATAAAATCATAAATGTCAAAACAGTGATACTAGGTAAGAAATACATTTATCTGTAGAACAAATTAGATATATGATATACAGGAGCAACTAAACACAGTAGCCTAGTATTTGATAAATTCAAAGATCTCCGCTGCTGCAGTAAGAACTCAGTATTCAACCTGAGGTATTGGAAAGACTAGAAAGCAGTCTGATAGCCTTTAGATATAGGCCATCACTTCACATTAAATAGCAAGTCAAGCTCCAAATTGTAACATAACTGAGATAAAAAGGGTGACATCTTAAATTAGAAGAGTAAGGAAGAAATTAGCTGTCTGATGAATAGTGGAAGAATTCATGCTCAACTAAGATTGAGAGGTTCAAAGAATGTAAAATGGACAATTTAGATTATATAAAAAAAATTTTTAATTGCACAAATTTAAAACTGTAAGAGAAGTGAGTAAATGGAAAAAAATCTTGACAGCCAATTTTTTGGTTGGACCTAGAGTCAGAAAGATTAGAGTTTACATAAAGTTTCAGAATCCTAACTGTGTGACACTGAGCAATTTAGTTCATCTCTATTTGCTTTATTTTTCTCAACTGCAAAAATAGGGAGAATAATAGCACCTTTCATGATAGTGAGGATCAAATGATATATTTGTAAAACTCTTAGTGTATAATGCCTGATACTTAGGAGGTGCTAAATGAATGCTATCCATTTTTGATGGTGGTTGATAAGGATGATGACTTACAATAACCTTCAAAATAACAACCATCTTACAACTGATGAATGATCAAAGGATCTGAACAGACATTTTGCAGATGAAGAAATCTAAGCTATCAATAGCTTTATTTCAAAAAATTATTTCATTCTCTTAACATGAGAAAGATGAAAACATTCTGGGGTTATACCTCACACTCTTTAGATTGATAAATCCTAGAGAGTGAAGTGAGCAGAACCAGGAAAAACAATATAGTAACAACAGAATTTTAAAGACAATTTTAAAAGGCTTATCATCTCTGATAGATACAGTGAACAAACATAGTTCCAAAGGTCTCATGATCATATATTCTACCAAGCTCTGGATAGAGGTAATAAACTTTAAGTGCAGATTGAGACTTTTTTTTTTGAACAATGGTCAGTATGAGAATTTGTTTTACATGACTGTTAACAAATTTTGAGGGGTTTTGCTTTCTATTAAGAAAGGGTTGTTTTTGAGGTTTTGAGGGTTGTAAGCAAAGAAAAGAACACTTGTTGATTGAAAAAAAAATTTATGTATACATAGAACAAAGAGAAGGAAGATTTTTATATGAAAGGCCATATATTTGTTTTCTATTTTGATTTTAAAAAAAGATGAGTGAAAAGAGATTATCTTTTAGTAGTTCTTGGTTTTCCTGGCAGCATACACAACTTTCTGTTCTAGATATTAGGATTCTCATATTATCCTAGATACTAACACAAACTTACACTGAGATTGTTTCATTTAGTGTAAATGATCCCTTTTTTTCTCCATGACAACACTGGAAAAGCGAAGTAAAAGGGGAGAACTGAAAACTACTCCAGTAGATAAGGGCTGTCATGACCCCAGAATGTAGAATTCAGAAGCACCAGGTAGATGGCTGAATAATCTGTGGTATGTGATAGTGATGGAACACTGTTGTACTGTAAGAAATGATGAGCAAAATGATTTCCAGAAAATCTGAGAGTTACATTAACTGATACAAAGTGAAGTGAGCAAAACCAAAAGCACATTGTAAACTGTGACAGCAATATTTTTTAATGAACAACTGAATGAACTGGTTATTTTTAGTAATGCAGTGATTCAAGACAATCCTAGAGACTCATAATGAAAAATGCTATCTGCCCTCCAAGAAAGAACTGATGGATGCTGAGTGCAGACTATATTTAATTTTCTTACTTGGCTTCTTTTTTTATTATTTGAGATTGCTCCCACAAAATGACAAATATGGGAAAATGTTTTACATGATTGCACATATAAAATCTGTATCAGATTGCTTAGTGTCTCAAAGGAGAGGCAGGGAAGGAGAGAAAGAGGAAGGGATAGAAGAAAGGATAGAATAGTGTAACTCAGAAAGTTCTAAAAAATTAATGTTAAGATTATTTTTACAGGCAATATATTTATTTATTTTTAGGGAGAAGATCAAGTAGAAGGTATATAAAAAGGCAGTTTTCATGATAATCATAGTGGAAAATTTCCTTCAATTAGAGCTGTCCCTAAACAGAATGAACCCCCTCAGCAAACAATGAGTTTTCTTAATCATTAGAGAATTTTAATTTGGTACATATTGAATAACTATTTAAGGTCTTGTAGAAGGAATTTCTGTTTAGGTATGAGTTAAACTAGATGACCTGGCTTTGACATTCTATGATTCTAAGTCACAGGGAAACAGTTTTTGATTTGACAATGGCATCTCTTAAAAACTGGCTTTGAAGATGTATGGAAGTTACAAATGATGGTGGAAGGAATGTTAGTATTAATAAGACCTTTTATCCATGGTATATTGAAATACAAGTAAAGAAAAGCTGTTTAGACAATTATTCCAATAGAATAATTTTCTTCATGAAGTAGCAGTAAGCTTTCTTCCAGAAATATTAAAGCAGAAATTGATTGACCAGGAAGAGATTCATATATTATTTGGGTGTTTGTATCATGCCAAATTCTAAATTCCCTGAGGTCTCTTCTGTGAGTTTATGATTTTTATATTTTGCTAACTTAAGACAACTTGCCCAGTGTTACACAACTAGAACGTGTCTGAAGTTAGATTTGAACTCAAATCTGACTCTAGGTTCAGCACTCTCTCCACTGAACAATTTAGTTGTGTCCTAAGCTAACAGAATTTAAATTACTTGCCCAAGGGTCACTAGCTAGGAAGTGTCTAAGGCTGTAGTTGAACTTGGATATTCCCTACTTAAGGCCCAGTGCTTTTAACCACTGAGTCACAGCTGCTACTGATAGACTATGTAAAAGCATATTTTTAGATATTGTCATACTTAAATATGGCTCTTAGGTAGCTATTCAAAGCTCAAAAAGACTGTTTAGAAGAAAATTTCAGCTCCTTATAGGCATGCTTTATCTCAAAATAACATGGTCTTTTATTAATTATATAAGGCATTTAATATTTTTCTTTAAAGAGCTTAGAATGCTTGAAAAATAATATAGAATTGATTTTGTGAGGATGTTAGGACAATATACTTTTTAAATGTCCAAGTAGTACTATGTTGTGTATTATTATTTTTTCATCATTTTTGTGCTGTGCATTATAATGAACACACAAAAATTTGGAGGTAAGATATATGTGTGTGTGTGTGTGTGTGTATCTATCTATCTATCTATATATACATATATATATACACATATATATATACATATATATATATAAGATAAAAGAAGATGGTCTGCTTGCCAAGAACTATATGCACACAATTACAATACATTTTCTATACCAAGTAAAGCCAGATCTAAGCAGTTGGAAAAGACATGAATTGCTCATGGGTATGCTGAACCAATATTATAAATATGACAATCCTACCCAAATTAATTTACCTATTCAGTGCCATACCAACATACTGTATAAAAATTATTTCATAGAGCTAGAAAAATAATAAATAACAAAATTCAAAAGATTGAAACTATCAAGGGAATTATGAAAAAAATAGTTTAGTTCTCAAATTGTATTATAAAGTGGCAACCATCAAAACAGTCTAGTACTGGCTAAGAAATAGACTAGAAGATAAATGGAACAGATTAAGCACTCAGCATTCAGTAGTAAAAGACTATAGCAGCCTTGTATTTGACAAATCCAAAGAAAATGACTGTAGTAGCTTATTGTTTGACCAACTTGAATATCCAGGATTTTGGAAGAACTCATTATTTGACAAAACTTTTAGGAAAATTGGAAAACAGTATATACCATATACCATGATAAAGTCAAAAAGGATACATGGTTTAGAAATAAATCATAACAAATTAAAGGAGCACAAAATAGTTTACCTATCAGATTTATGAGGAAGGGAGGTATTTATGGCCAAACAACAGAGAACATTACAAGTTATAAAATGGATAACTTTGACTACATTGAATTAAAAGGGTTTTGCACAAACAAAATTTATTCAACCAAAATTAAAAGGGAAACAACAAAAGGAGGGTTGGGGTGGGGGAGAAAGTGTTTCTGACAAAGGCCTCATTTCTCAAATTTAGAGAACTGAGTCAAATGTATAGCATGCAAGGAATTACCCAGTTGACAGGGGGTCAGGATATTGAATAGTCAGTTCTCAAATAAAGAAATTAAATCTATAGCCATATGAAAAAGTGCTCTGCATCACTTGATTAGAGAAATGACAAAACAACTCTGAGGTACCTACCTCACACCCTTGAGCCTGGCTAATATGACAAAAAAGGAAAATAGTAAATGTTGCAGGAGAAGTGGGGAAAATGGGACACTAATACATTATTGGTGGAGCTAAGAATTAATGATATTCTGGAGAACAGTATGGAAGCATGCCTAAAGGGCTAGAAAACTGCATACTCTTTGATCCAATGAGATCAAAGATAAAGGGAAGGGATCTATGTGTACAAAAATGTTTATAGCAGCCCTTTTTGTGGTAGCATAGAACAAGAAACTGAGGGATGTCCATCAAGTGAGGAATGTCTGAACAAATTGTAGACTATGGTTGTAATGGAATGCTGTTGTGCCATAAGAAATGATAAACAGGATGTGTACAAAAAACCTGGAAAGACCTATATGAAGTGATACAAAATGAAGTGAGCAGAACCAGGAGAATGTTCTACCCAGTAACTCTATTAATTTACAGTAATCAACTGTGAATGACATAACTATCAGCAATGAAAGGATCTGAGACAACTCCAAAAAGAATTCATTAAAAAAAGCTATCCATTGCTATAGAAGGCACTGATGGAATCTGACCACAGATTGAAGCATGCTATTTTTTTTTTATTTTATTTAGTCAATTTAGAACATTATATTCCTTGGTTACAAGAATTATTTTCTATTCCTCCCTCCTCTCCCCTCCTGTAGCCCATGCGCAATTCCACTGGGTATCACATGTGTCCTTGATCAGAACCTATTTCCATGTTGTTGATGTTTGCACTAGGATGTTCATTAAGAGTCTATATCCCCAATCATATCCCCCTTTACCCATGTAGTCAAGCAGTTGTTTTTCCTGTGTTTCTGCTCCCAATTTTTCCTCTGAATGTGTCCTTTCGCCCTCCGAGTTCTTCAGGATCACTGCATTACCACTAATGGAGAAGTCCGTTACATTCAATTGTATCACAGTATATCCATCTTTGTGTATAATGTTCTGGTTCTGCTCCTCTCATTCTGTATTAATTCCTGGAGATCGTTCTAGTTCACATGGAATTCCTCCAGTTTATTATTCCTTTGAGCACAATAGTATTCTATCACCAGCATATACCACAATTTGTTCAAACATTCCCCATTTGACGGGCATCCCCTCATTTTCCAATTTTTTGCCATCACAAAGAGTGCAGCTGTGAATATTCTTCTACAAGTCTTTTTCCTTATTATCTCTTTGGGGTATAAACTCAGCAGTGCTATAGCTAGATCAAAGGGCAGACAGTCTTTTAGCGCCCTTTGGGCATAGTTCCGAGTTCCCTTCACAACTCCACCAGCAATGAATTAATGTCCCCACTTTGCCACATCCCCTACAGCATTCATTACTTTCCATAGCTGTCATGTTAGCCAATCTGCTAGGTGTGAGGTGATACCTCAGAGTTGTTTTGATTTGCATCTCTGATTATAAGAGATTTAGAACACTTCTTCATGTGCTTGTTAATAGTTTTGATTTCTTTATCTGAAAATTGCCTATTCATGTCCCTTGTCCATTTATCAATTGGAGAATGACTTGATTTTTTTGTACAATTGATTTAGAGTTTTATAAATTTGAGTAATTAGACCTTTGTCAGAGATTTTGTAATGAAGATTGTTTCCCAATTGGTTGCTTCCCTTCTAATTTTGGTTGCATTGGTTTTGTCTGTACAAAATCTTTTTAATTTAATGTAATCAAAATTATTTATTTTACATTTTGTGATTTTTTTTCTTACTCTTGCTTCAACTCCACTAGTTTTTCCTGTAGAAATTTGAATACTATACCATTTGGTGCATACATGTTGATTACTGATATTTCCTTACTGTCTATACTACCTTTTGTCAGGATGTATTTACCTTCCCTATCCCTTTTAATCGGATCTATTTTTACTTTGGCTTTGCCAGATATCATGATAGCAACTCCTGCCTTCTATCAGTTAAGTCCTAATAGGTTTTGCTCCAACCTTTAATTCTAATTTTGTGAGTATCTACCCACCTCAAGTGTATTTTTTGCAGACAACATATGGTAGGATTTTGATTTTTAATCCACTCTTCTATTTTTCGTTTTAGGGGTGAGTTCATCCCATTCACGTTCAAAGTTATGATTGTCACTTGTGTATTCCCCAACATTTTGATATCCTCTCCTAGTTCTGTCCTTTCTTCTTTTGCTATATCCTTTTAAACCAGTGGTATATTTTTAATCATTCCCCCTTTTTATTGCCTTCTTGGTTTTTTTACGGTCTGTTAGGTTCCTTTCCCCTCTTTCCTCCCCTCCTTTAGTACTCCCCCCCTCCCCCGGTTAGTCAATTTAGGAGTTGCTGTTAGAAATAGAAACTGGGAATGAAAACAGCCTCATTAAATATAGATAAGAAATGTATGAAGAAAAAACTTGTTGTTGTACCAAAATTAAAAGTTATGACCTTTTAGTACCACTTGATTCCCAAACATCATTTCTCAAAGTGTAATATAATGCCATGGATGTTGTGTATAATTATATTTGCATTTATATTTGCGTGAATGTTTGTATATACATATTTTATTTATGGAATGCAAAAACAAATTATAAAAACAAACATTATCTAGATCAAATTCTTGTCCAATCATCCAATTTCAATCAATGTAAGTTATTAACTTTATTTTCAAAGTGTCTATAAATTTTTTCAGTGTCCTTTAAATGAAATGCTACTGGCTATGTCCATTTGTTTCTTAATATTAAACACCCCACTTTTGGTGAAACGGCTTCTTTTCCTCCATTTTATTTTTATAGAGATGTATGATGTTTTTTTAAGGGTATTTTAAAAATAGATCTTCTCTTCCACCTTCTTTGTTTTTTCCCCCTTTTTGTAGCTACAAAATGGGTACTCTTAAGTGAGTTTCCCAGAATCATATACCTAGTTAATTTTTGGCTGAAGACCAGTCATAAAATGAAAATTTTGTTTTCCTCACATCTCAGGAAAGGTAATATAATATATACTTGGGATGTTTTCCTCTATAAAACGTGTATGGATTTCATATATCTGCTTTTACAAACTTACCCCAAACACACAGTGGCTTATGTGATCATGTTCTTTTATTACTTATTAAATAATAATAATTTGGAGGCCATGTCCTTCACACACACCCATGCATATGGGATAAGACTAATTAACTTTGTAATTAGTAATAGTAATTAATGAGAATGTATAGAAAGCTTTTTATAATTACTGGAAGATTTATTTTTTTATTTTTTTTTAACCCTTCCCTTCCATCTTAGAATCAATACTAGGTATTGGTTCCAAGACAGAAGAGTGGTATGGGCTAGGAAATGTTACTGGGAGATTTATAAAGGAAATGAAAGATGTGGTTGTATGCTCTCTAAAGATTTAAGACCCTAAACACAAAAGTGCCTCTTATGTGTTTAGAAAATAACAGAAATACTGAAAGATGGTGCAATTTTGCAGTTGCCACTTAAAGACAGCAGTCTTGAAAGTCTTTTTAAGAAAATGAGTATTGAGTAGAGATTCGAGGGAAAAGAAAAGCATAATTTGGCAGAAAGAAATAGAAAATAGCCAAGTGTACAGCTTGAAAGATGGCTTGAAAGTGAAGAGGATAAAGCAGATAGATACATAGTAAACATTATTTGTTCAGTATGGAAACAAGACACTCTCTTAGGGTGTGGTTATGTAAATATGCCATTAGTTCTTAAAAGAGAATCGATTAGTAAAGTAAAGAGGCTTAAAAATATAAAGTTACTTGATTTAACTGATAGTAAAGGCAATTGGGAGTCTTAGCAGGATTCAGAGGGGAATGTCTTTATCAAAATGACACTTCAAAATAGATAGTATAGATTGTAGAAAGAAAGGAATTCCGGGATTCAGGGCAGCCAGCAATGAGATGTGGCCATAAGTAGACAGAAAGGATACTATTACAATAAAGGTTTGAGAGGGGAAAAGCAACAAGGCCTGTGTTAAATTAAGGTAAATGGAGAGATGAAGATGGTATAAAGGTACATATCTAGGTGTAGAATAATGATAATTCTGATAGTGAAAGTGAAGTACAGTAGGGCTGGTGTTTGAGGAATGGAAAGAATAAAAGATAGATATGAGAAATGTTATTGAGGATTTAAAGATGATAAAATATCTCAGTGGCAGTGAGAAATAAGATATTGAGAGATTTAGGTTTAGAAAGAATTTTCAGCCCAAACTAACAATAAATTCTAGCCTATCTTATTTGTAACTTAACTGTTTTAAAATTAGGAAATGAAGGGAGAATCAGTAAGGTAGGTGAATTTTCATTTTTCATAGACATTGTACAGATTGCAGCATGTACATTCCAAATGCTATCATTATGTCTGCATACATGGCTCTGATTTTCAGTAATATAATTAAAGTCGGCAATATTTCTGTCTCTTCTAAAATAAAGTGTCCTGGAGATAAGCCTAAAAATTTCAACTTAGCCATGAACTCTTCCTCATTTATACTGCAGAAGATTTTTAGCTAACTTAAAAAAAAATATAACACAACAGAATCTTTAATCTCCCAAATATATTACCAGACTAATTAAAATTGTCTGACTTATTTATTGATAAAATACCTTACCATTATATTTAAGATCAGATTTGAGCTTCTTAGCTTTTTCTACTAGTCTGCCCTTAGGGAAACAAGATCATGTAGAGTAATAATGTCAAACTCAAATAGAAATGGATTTCTGAAGCTGGCATATCAACTTGGAAGACCACAAAATAACATGATCTGGGTTTTAAGTTTTGTTAAACATTTTCCAATTGTATTTTTAAAAAGCCCTTACCTTTTGTATTGAAATCAGTACTAAGTATTGACTCCAAAGCAAAAGAGCAGTATGGGCTACGCAATATGGATTAAGTGGCTTGCTCAGAGTTACATAACTAGAAAATGTCTGAGGTCAGATTTGAACCCAGGACCTCTTGTCTCTAGGCCTAACTCTCAATTCAATGAACCACCCAACTGCTCTGCATTTACTCTTTAATAGTCAGTCTGAGGGCATTATGTTCCATGGGTCACACAGCTAGAAAGTATCTGAATCCAGATTTGAACCCAGGACTTTGTCTTTAATGCCTAGCTATATCCTTTGAACTATCTAGCTGCCCCTTTTCTAATTACATTTTAATCTGTTTCAGTAGCATTCAGTGTAAGAAATATTGATCCTATATTTTAGAGAACCTATGTTCAAATCAGGACTCTAAATCTTTTTTGGGTGAGCCTTAGTTTTCCTTACCTGTTAAAATGAAGATGATAATACTTGTCTTACCTCATGTAGTTAATGTGAGAACCAAATATAATATATAAATATATAAAGTATCTTTGTATACCATAAACGTGACAAATCAATGTCAGCAATGACTTACCATTAATGTCATCTGGTTCCCTGTATATCACCTTTAATAATCATCCCTTATAATAAAGAATTTTTAGAAAGATAAACAAGTTTAGTAAAACTTACCAATTCCTTAAAAGTTTTATTTTCTAATTTTTTCTTACTATGAATTTATTTTATTTTAATTAGATGATTTAGAATAATTTTTCATGGTTACAAGACTCATGTTCCTTCCCTTCCCCCACCCTCCTCCTGAATCTGACACTTAATTTGACTGGGTTTAACATGTGCCATCAATCAAGACCCATTTCCTTATTAATATTTGTAGTCGGGTGATCTTTTAAGAGTCTACTTTCCCAGTCATAGCCCCACCAAGCCTTGTGATCAAGCAGTTGTTTTTCTTCTGTGTTTTTTTTTTCAACTCCCCTCCTTACTACCCCCCTGCCCCTTAGTTTTCTCCTCTCAGCTTCCCTATAGGGTAAGATAGAAGTTCAATATCGCAATGGATCTAGATGCTCCTTCCTCTCAAAATTGATTCCACAGAGAATAAATTTTGAAAATTACCTTTTAGCACTCTTTTCCTTTCCTTCTTATAATTGTATTTTTCCCCTCCCCACTCCTATGTGCCTTTTTGTGTAGTATAGATTATCTTAATTTTCAACTACTTAGTTCCCCAATCTCTACATATGGATAATTCTTCTAACTACTATAATAGTAAGTACAATTTTTGTCAGTTACAAATAACATTTTTCCATGTAGGAATATAAACAATTTGGCTTTATTTGAGGCCCTTAGAGAACAAAAAATAAGACCCCTCTCTCTTATTTACCTTTTCATGTTTCTCTTGTTTTTTGTATTTCGGTGTCAAATTTTCTGCTTAGTTCTGGTCTTTTCTTTACAAATATTTGGAAGCCTCCTATTTTGTTAAATGCCCATACTTTCCCCTGAAAGTATATAGTCAATTTTGATGGGTTGTAGACTCAAATCTCTTGTCTTTCTGAATATCATATTCCAAGCCTTGCGATCTTTTAGTGTGGAGACTGCCAGATCCTGTGTAACTCTGATTGGTGCTCTTTGATATCTGAATTGTTTCTTTCTGACTTCTTGAAATATTTTCTCCTTAGCTTGGAAGCTCTTGGATTTGGCAATTACATTCCTGGGGGTTGTCTTTTGAGGATTTAGTGTAGCAGGTGATCTATGGACTCTTTCAATGTCTATTTTGCCCTCTTGTTGCAGAAACCCAGGGCATTTTTCTAAAATAATTTCTTGTAGTATGGTGTCAATCAAGGTTTCTGTTTCCAGGTTTTCAGGTTGGCCTATGATTCTCAAATTGTCCCTCAGAGATCTATTTTCAAGGTCAACCACCCTCTCAATGAGATATTTTGTGTTGCCTTCTAATCTGTCATTTTTTTGGCTTTGCTTTATTAATTCTTGCTGCCTTGTGATATCATTGGCTTCTAATTGCCCAATTCTAGTTTTTAATGCCTGGTTTTTCAGCTAAGTTATTTTGATTTTCCTTTTCAGTTTGATCTATTCTGCTTTTCATGACTTCCAGCAGGTCATTTCTGGTCTTCAGTTTGCTTATTATTTTATTTGATTCCTAGGTTTCAGTTTCCAAGTGGGAGATCCTGTCTTTTAAACTGTTATTTCCTTTTTGGACTATTTTCCACTTTTCTTGCCATATCTCTTACATTTTTCTGACAATCTGGGGCTTAAAGTCTTCAAGAACTTGTGACCAAGTTCCTTTTTCTTTTTTTTTTTTTGAAGGTTTGGGTGTGTTTTGTCTTCTTCTGCTGTCTCTTCTTTAGTTTGGGTTTTTTTCTGCATAAACATTTTCGAGGGTCAAAGTTTTCTTTTTGTTTTTTTTTTTTTGTTTTTGATGTTTGTGGATTTTGGTTCCTGCAATTTGGTGGCCATTGCCTTTTTCCTTCCTGATCAGATGTCTAAGTGAGGTATGTGGGTAATCTTTGCATTGGGCTCTGGAGAGATTTTTGCCCTGAGGATTTTTTTCCCAGTCCTCTGCAGTGTCCAGCTGCTCTTAGTGTAAGGTCCAGCCCCCAAAACTTAAAGATTGCCTGGGAAGAGGTATTGATTGTTGTGTGGTGTAGGGAGGTCTCTGTATTGAGCACTGGAGAGATTTTAGCCACAGGGCTTTTTTTTTTCCCGACTTTACTCCATAACACCCTATCTCAACATTTCCCCAGCCTACCAGAGTTCTGAGTCTAGTATCTCTTAGAGGTAAGTCTGTGTTCATCCCAGCCAGCCTCCCTCCTAGAACTTAGAAGTTCGTCTCATGCCCGCTCAGCCTCTGGAAAGGTAGCTGAAGTAGGGGAGGGGTGATGAGCTCACCCCTAAGTGGGAGAAATTTCTCCCCCTTTTAGCGTGGAAATGCCCTATCTTTGCCTACCTTCTGTGCTGTGTCCTACTGTGGAACCCCCTGGCTCATTTGATTTTGGTTTTGTCATTTTGAGGCACTCTGTCTCAATCAGTGGAGAGGAGAGGTAGAGCCATCTTGACCCAGAAGTCTCATTGAAAATTTTAACAAAAATATGGAGTGTCCACACCCATGATCCCTTGCCTCTTTAAAAGAAGATAGCCAGTGTAGAACTGTAACTTTTTATCTCTCTTATTTTAGACCAAACCCCATATATACCTGCTTTTCAAATACCTTTATCAAGTATATTTCTTTGCATGTGTTTTTTTTTTATTTCCTTGTGAGTCTTTTTGTTCATTGAATTTATTTTGTAGGTATCCGTGCTGTATAGAAAGGTTGGTGCATTCTTGTTTAATAATTAACCCACAATAATAAATACTATTTGGGGGAGCAAACATATCACTGCCTTTTTAAAAAACTGACTTGATCAAAAAGGCTTAGCTGTCACAAAAAGAGTTTCATAGTACAATTAATAGCGCTAATTATCTTAAATGAAAGTTCTAAGTGCAGAATTTTTCCTAGGTGTGCCTTGCGATAGCTCATTATTCTCAGCCAACTGATCTCCAGCTACTCTTTGCATTTGAATACGTTGGGGAAAAGTACCACAATACAGGTAAATATGAACATGTTAAATATTATCACTTTCATTTCACATTATGTAATCTTATTAGGTTTTTGTTCCAAAATGCAGAAGATTTAAAGGATTCTATTTAGTGGTTACAGATGCAAACATTTTCTGTTAGGAGAATTGACAGCTGCTAAATTGTCATTTGAAAAGTACCCAAGTCAAAACCAGTTTCCTTTAAGTATAGTGGTCATGTCAAATGTTTTACCATAGGTCAGTTTGAGTCATTTTCTGATTAAAGAGACTCCAGTTGGATTTTTTAAAAAATATTTTATTAATTTGTACCTTGAGTGGGAAAGAAAATAAAAGATAGTTAAAAAGAATAATCTTTGAAGTGACTTCAAAAACTGATGTAAAATTGATTAGTGACTAGCAAAAATATGAAATGTCTTTTTCTGATATTAGTTCACAGTAAGGATTTGGAAAGACTATGTTTATGTTTATAAGAACTAACATAGTATAGCCTTTGTCTAGGTAGGCATTTGTGGAAATAAAATAGCTCTTTATATACTATGTAGTTATATGAATTTAATTTTTTAAAAGTTTGGGTGTACTTTAATCTAGAAAAATCCTTATTTGCTAGTGAATATGGAATGGCACATTTGCCCTACTCACTCTATTAGGGGAAAAAATTGATTCCAGTAAAGCAACAAATCCTTATCAATGGACTGCTATGTAGTGAACAGATTTCATAGAAGACCTCATCTTTGCTTGCAATGAGTTTACAATTTAATCATAGCAACAAAACTTACAAATATAAAACAATACAATATTATAAGGCTGTTCCCAAAGCAGACCAGAGTTCTATAATGACACTTCATTTGTATTTTGGTTATTTGAATTCAAAATACATTTTCTCTTTAAAATTGCCTTTTAATCATGGCTATATTCCCAAATAAGGAGTTCTATGTGATTCACAATATAAATAAAATGTAATACTATTATACTAAGTAAAAGTTGATATTACTGCTATTAAGCTAATATTATTAGTGTTAAACCAAACTTCTTGTTTTAAGAACCTAGGAACCATTTGGCTCAAGGAAGAAGATAATTTCATCCATTTTTCTTGAGTATAGGATTTGGGGGGATGCCTCTTTTTTTGGAGATTTCAAAGAAGGAGTTTTTGATATATAGGTCTTAAGGATCTCTAGGTAGGAGGCAAGACTTAATGAAATTAACTAGGAAATAAATTGGAGATGTACCCCAAATTAATTATAACTCACAGCTTTTAAGAACTATAAATCATATTGCTTTCTCTACAGCTAAAAATATTAATGGAATAGACTCTGGAAGTGGAGGAATACCTGGTGGTAATAGTCAAAAAACTCCTTTATTTGAAACTTTCTCTGATTGGGATAGAGAAATCAAAAGGACAGGTGCCTCAGAATGGAGAGTTTGTTCAATTAATGAGGGCTACATGATTTCTACTTGGTAAGTTTTTTAAAAATAAATATGTGTGTTTATATTAATATTTAGCGAGAAGAAAAACTTGTAATAAAACCACACTGGTATTTCTTACTTCTCCTTTTTACTCTCCCTTGCTGGATTGTCATTCATAATGTAACCCTTTCCATCCTCTAAGGTTCTCTTTTGGGCCCTCTTTTCTGTCTCTGTTCTCTCTTTCATGAATCTCCTCTGGCTTTAATTTAATCTCTATGTATTTTTATTAGGTCTGTATTTCCAGCCTTAATTTCCCTTTAGTGTTCCAACCTGTGCCACCAATTGCCAGCTGGATGTTTTTAAAACTTCTAGATTGCAACATGTCCAAAATTGAACTCTTTCTTTTTTTCATAACTTTCTTGAACTTTTGTCAAGGGATCTACCATCCTTCTAATTAACCAGGTTAAGGATTTTGGTGATATCCTTGACTCTTGTAGGAAATAGAGCTAACATTAGCCATCTCAAGTCATGAAACATTTAACAAGAGGTTTACTTTTTCCTAATCTATCAAGAAATAATGCAATGGCATTTAGCTTCTTTGGACGTGACCCCTACCTCCTCCTCACCATCACCACCCCCAGTTCAATATGGAAGTGTGTCTGGTGATTAGGATATGATATGATGAAGGATGGAGTGACTTGTGTGATCTTCAGAAATTCACCAAGACCGAAGCACTTCAATTCTTTATGACTAGGACTTTTTATACCTTTAAGTGACTAGAAAGCTAAGTTAGTTAGATCTAGGGGACAGCCTTGCCTCCTTTTTAGGAAAGCTATTTGTAAAGATTAGGGAAGGAGAAGAGGGGCCTGGACCTCTCCTTATTGTGTTTGGGAGTTAGAAGCTGCTTCAGCATAACACTAGGCCTTTCATAACTTCTCATTCTGACTTACCCCTCATATCCAAACAGTTGCTTTATCTTGGCATTACTGCCTTCATAGTATCCCTCATATCTGTTCCTTTCTCTCCACTCACTCAGTTACCACTCTAATTCAAGCCCTCATGACCTTCTAATAGGTTTTTCTTTCTCAAATTTCTCTCTTCTTCAATCTCTCCTTTAAACAGATCTCAATCTACTTTTCATCAATCTCAGATCTGGCTATGTCACTCCAGGAGTTTTCAGTTGCCCCTAGAATAAAATATAAACTCTGGAATATAAAACTCTTCAAAACCTAGTCCTTTCCAAGTTTATTCCACGCTCATTCATAGACATTTCCATGCTTTTTTTTTCCTGGCTATTTCCCATGCCTGGAGATTCATTTCTAACTTTCATCTTTTAAAGTCCTCAGTTTTCTTACGAATCAAGTTTAAGCATCACTTTCATGTGAGGCCTTTCCTGATTCCCACAACTGTTAGTGAGATATAATTTGTAATCTGTTTTTTATATACCTAAATATGCATGTGTTTTCTTACTTGGCTAAATTCTAAGCTTCTTTGAGGGTAGGGGGAAGAAAGGAAGGAAATAAGAATTTATATAGCACCTACTATCTGTGCCAGGTTTTTATACTAAGCTCTCTCTCTCTCTCTTTTTTTTTTTACAAATATCATTTGACCCCAATAACAGCCTTCTGAGGTAAGTGCTGTTATTATCCCTATTTTATAGTAGAAGAAACCAAGGCAAATGGCAGTTAAGTAACTGGCTTAACAGCTAGTGTCTGGGGTCAAATTTGAGCCCAGACCTTCCTAAATTTGGGCCCATAGTTACTATGCCACTAGCTGCCTCATTTCCTGGGGGCAGAAAATGTTTTTGCTTTTGTCTTTGTACCCCTAGTTCCTGGCACTTAGTAGGTACTACCATATTGTGTGTGGGGGGGGAGAAAATAATAAAATGAAAGTATTTACCATTACCAAGAGTATTTTTAATAGTAGTAGATTCCATTTTAAAAGAAGCTTTACTTTGAATATCACTCAGGAATTTGAAAACTCAGTCAAAAGAATTGATTTAAACTTTTTAAAAAATCAGTACATGAAACATCAAGACTAGAAAATATTCTTAAAGTTAGTGTCTGTATTGTAAAGACAAATTAATAACCAAGTATAAAATGATTAACATAGCGTGGAAATCCTGGGAAGGGAAATGGCTTAACAATTACTGGCCACAGTTCCATCAGTTCCTAAGTTGTATAAGCTCCTTGAGACTAGGAGTAGGGATGTTTGTTTGCTTTGATTATATTTGTATTCAGTGCCAAACATAGTGCCTTACACATAGTAAGCACTTATTAATACTTAAATTGGTATTCAAAATAACAGTTCTTCATCTGAGTGATAAATGGTGAGGTAATAGTTCTACATAAAGGATTAGGAAATGGAGAAAGAAAGGCAGAAAGAAAGAACTGACAATAAAGGCATGTATTTTCAATAGCTTCCAGCCCCATCCCTGAGGACCCTATCTATGACCCAAGCCTGAGGTCTATATCAACCACAAACCATTCGTTCAATGTTTACTGTGCACCAAGCACTGTGATAGTACTGCAAAGGATTCCTCTGGTCCACCAAAGATTACTCTAGTTAGATACAGGAAAACAGATAAGTCATTTAAGATCTTATATTTTCGTTGTCAATCATTTCACTTATGTCTAATCTTTGTTAATCCCTTTTGGGATTTTCTTGTCAAAGGCACTGTAGTAGGTTGCTATTTCCTTCTCTAGTTCATTTTATAAATAAGGAAACTATAGACACATGGAGTTAAGTGGCTTGCTCAGGATCATACAGCTATCAAGTTTCTGAGGCTGGATTTCAACTCTGGTCCTCTTGATTCCTGGCCCAATGTTCAATTCCCTGCATCTCCTATCTGCTCAAGACCTTTATATGCCTTGTAACAAGTGAGTAAAATAAGCATTAAGTCCCATAAGAGTTGGAACAATGAATTCTGGAACTGCTCAGGAGAGGAGCAATGGTCCTTGAACCAGAGTCTCATTATGGAGCACCTTTAATACCAGGCTCAGGAGTTGGGCTTTGTGTTCTTGGATGTTGAAGGTTTTTGAGGGGAGAAGAGAGAGACTGTATACGAAGTGATTTTTTTTTTAAGAATGTTGATTTCACATCATCATGCGTAGTGGCCTCTAGAGGAAAGACAAAATGTAGATAAGAGGAAAGGTGACTATTTAAGAGATCAAGGTACCATCCTCTCTCTGCTGTTCCTTACATTTGACACTAGATGTTTTCACTGGCTGCCCCCACCTCATACCTGAAACTCTCCCTCTGCACCTCTGCCTCCTAAATTTTCTGGATTTCTTCAAGTTTGAACTAATGTGTCAAAACAAGAAGACTTTCTTGGTCTCCCTTAAAGCTAGAGTCTTTATTGATTATTTTTAATAATCAATTTGGGGAATTTGGGGAAGAAAGGAAAGCTCTAATATGCCTCTTAAGGTTCTGAGTCAACAAGAAAGATGGGCAGGAAAAAAAAACAAAGATCAACAAAGAAACTAGAAAGATATTTTGTTTTTAACCTGCTGAATTTGAGTTGACTAATCTAGTTCAAATGTTCTGCACGTATAGATGTAGAACTATAAATCAAGAGAGATTGATTAGACAAATGCAGGAATAAAAATTGAGAGTTCAAAATTCAGAGGTTTGAGACTCAAAATTCAGGATTAGGTCCCATTGCCCCTTAGCTATTTCAGTCCTGGTTGTATTAACTGAAACTCAGGAGAAGTAGTCAGGGCTAGAGACAGATTGAGGGATAATCTTAGGTGGGATTCCTTTCTGGGAAGAAGGGTATAAAATGAGGAACCATTTACCAGGTACTGAGCTATGGAACATGTCCATAGTAACTGAGTTGGAGTATGGAAGGGGAGCCAGCAGAGGAGAAAATACAGAAATAAGAAGAGAACCAGGATTGAGCAAAATGCCAAAAACAAAGGAAGAAGTTTCAAGGAAGAGGGTAGTATACAATATTAACTGCTACAAAGGTCAAAGAGAATGAGAACCTGGAAAAAGTTCTATTTATTGATACCATTGAAGAACTTTAGCTTTCAGTAGAGTAGTAGTAGCAGATGCCAGATTGCAGTGAGTTAAAGAATGAATAAGATGGCAAGGAAAATTAAGGCAAATTACTAATATATAGGGTAGTAGAATGATTCATTTAAAATAGAAACTTCTGTGGGTGCTTGCAGGCAAAGGCAAAGATAGAAAAGACTAGGAAGGGTGAGGGGAGAATTGATGAAAGAGACTGGCGGGGATGGGATCAAGAGCATAGCTAGATAAACCTTGAAAAAGAGGTCCACCTCTTTAATAATAGAACAATGAAGTCTGGAATCAGTCTCTAATAAGAGCAATTCCCCTCCTCCCAAAATCTTGTTTTCATCTGTTCTTTGCCAGTGTCAGGGAGGAGAGAGTGTGATATGAAGGGTAGGAAGAAGGGTTTTTGTTTTTCTTACCCCAGGAAAGCTTGTATTCAGTTGAACTAGAATTGTCAGGTGTTCTAATTATGGAATCGGTTAAAACTTTTGTATTTTGCCAGTTTTTCACATCATATGGGTAGGAACAGAATGGAACCAAACTCCAAAGCATTTCCCTCTGTTTAGGTATATCAGAAAGACTGAGTGACCTGTCTAAGGTCACTTGCTTTTCTGACTCTTGCTATTTTATTTGTAAGTTGATTGATTATAACTTATGCAGTCTTTTCAGAATCAGTAAAGAGCTAGACAATGATTTTAATATGAAGTTTTCCCCTCCCTTTCCAGCCTTCCAGAATATTTTGTAGTTCCATCTTCTTTGGCAGATCAAGATCTAAAGCTCTATTCTCATTCTTTTTTTGGGAGGCGGATGCCAGTAAGTGTGAATTTGATTTGGTTTGATTTGATTTATATTGAAGTCATATCCTGTGACAGGTTTAGTAAATGTATTTTGTTTCTTTTTAGTTATGGTGCTGGAATCACTCTAATGGCAGTGCTCTTATAAGAATGGCCCTCATAAAAGATGTATTGCAACAGAAAAAAATAGATCAAAGGTAATCAAAGAATATCCATTCTGGTATGAGATGTTATTATTTTTGACAGATAAACAGATTATTTCTTTTAAGTACAATAATCTGAGAATATGAGATGTTCCAGTAAATTACTTAACTACCTATTCTTCAAGCCAAGACCAGAAATCAAACAAAGGATTAATATAGATCAAATAATGCAATGTGTGTAAAGTGTTTCGCAACCATAAAACTTTGTCAACTAGCATATATAAATCCTAGTTATTGTTATGATTGAGGGGGGGAACTTACTTGAGCATTAGTTAGTTCTTCAGGTATTTTCTTGATTTCAAGCCACTGGTCTGTTGAATGGGTTTCAAATTAGCAAAAGTTAACAAAAAGTATAGGATTTGGAGTATTGATATTCTCTAGTCCATCTCCGTTATTTTTCAGATGAGAAGATTAGACCAAATGTATATCTTAAGTTTTATAACTGGGTTTCAGTGACTATTTTAACATTATAATAGCCAAATACATCATATAATTTATTACATAGTAGTGATAGAAGTATTGATTAAAAATGCATACTTATTCTTTGACCCTGCAATACCACTACTAGGTCTGTATCCCAAAAAAGGTTTTAAAATGGAGGAAAGAACCTGTTTGTGAAAAATTATTTATAACAACTCTTTTTGTGGTGGCAAAGAATTGAAAACTGAGAGAATGTCCATCATCAGTTGGGGAATGACTCAACAAATCATTATATATGATTGTAATGGAATACTACTATGCTATCAGAAATGACAAGCAGATAATTTGAGAAAGATCCAAAAAGATGCCCATAAACTGATTGAAAGTGAAAAGAAACAGCAATATTATGTGATAAATATTTGTGAAAGACAGTTCTTCCTAGTAATATAGTGATCCAAGAAAAATCCAAGAAGATCCTCAAGGACTCATGATAAAAAATGCCATCTGCCTCTAGAGAAAGAAATTATGAAGTCTGAATGCAGAGATATACAATATTTCATATATTCTTCACTTTTCTTTCATTTTTTTCCAGTTCTCTTTCACAAAGGTACTAATATAGAAAGATGTTTTACACTATTACAAATACAAAATCTATCATATTGGTTGCAGTCTTGCGATGGGGATTGGGGAGAGAGGATGAGAATTTGGCTAAAAATGAAGATTAAAAATTATTTTTTCATGTAATTGAGTTTAAAATAATGAAATTTCTAAAAATGCATAATAATATGTGGTTAAAATAGGATTTAGAGATGAAAAAGACTTAAGGAATGTTTAGTTTCACTTCACTCTTCACATTTGAGGAAACAGACACATATAGGTTAATGCCTAAACTTTCCTGTAAGTTAATTACGGAATGAGGGCTTGAATTCAAGTCTTTAACTTCTAATCCAATGTTCTTCCAGTATGATTAAAGAAGTCATATTTTTTCCGTGTATTTTTCACTTTACTTTTAAACAAATTGAAAATTTTTACTTCATAATATATGTTTTAGACATTTATTTTACTAATATGAATACTGATTTGGTAGATATTTTTCCATTAAAAGAATAAACTTTTAGAATATGTTATTATAATACAATGGTAGGATTTGAAAATTAACTTGTAATACTCGTTGCTATTTAAAACTTCTTGATTCTTGAGAAGCAATTGTTCTTTTCTTTTTAATCAGGATTTGTACTGCAATAACCAAAAGTCATCCACAGAGGAGTGATGTGTACAAATCTGATTTGGATAAGAATTTGCCTAGTATTCAAGAAATACAAGCTGCATTTGTAAAACTTAAGCAACTCTGTGTTGATGGTAATCTCATTCTTTTTCTTTTTTATATAATAACAATAAATTGTGATAGACATAATAAATAGTATCTTGGAGTTAAGAAGTATGTGTATCATGTTTTTAGTATATATCTTTGTGATGTAATTTAATCCATGATTTATCTATGTAATAAATTTGTATACAAAACCAAAATACTTATTATACAGTTATTTCTAAAGTAACATTTTATCGGTACTAAAAACCAGGTTTGGGAAATATATAAAAAACAAAAACAAAACTATAGCATGCCTTTTAACTCAAAATGGTATCAGTGGTAATGTAAAATTTAATCTAACAGTCTAAAACATATCTGTAATACTGTTTATTTTAGAGCCTTATGAGGAAACAGAAGTGAAATGGTTGTCTTCACTGGAAAATACTCGCTGGTTAGAGTATGTTAGGTATGAACAAACTTTCTTTTGCATAACAAATATTACTAAATTTTTATGATGTAAAGATTATAAAGTATAGAACATGAATCATTGTCAAAATGCTAAATAAATTCATAGTGTTTATTTGTTATGAGTATAACATGAGTATACATATTTGATTTTAAATATTAGAATACACCATTGATTTTTCCTTTTATCTTTTCTAGAGCATTCCTAAAGTATTCTGCTGAGCTTGTATATGTGCTGGAAAGTAAACATCTTTCAGTTATCCTTAGAGGTATTTAATTAAATATCTTATCATTTCATTTCATATGATAGTAATTATATTCTATATTCAAGTAAATCATGTTTATGTGCCAAATGTATCATTGTCATTTATGAAGAACTTATAAGGACCATATCATTCTAAATGGCAGATAATCCCACTTAGATATGAGGTATACAGTCATCTCTTGCTATATTGCAGCTTCACTATATCATGGGGTTTTTTGTTTTGTTTTGGTTTGTTTTTTTAATTTGAATTCTGTATCGTAGCACTATTGGCTGATGGATGGAATGAAAGTGTTCTGTATCTTGGGCACTGATTTGCTCAGTGACTATAGGTTAATAAGAATGGAAAAGGTTTATAGGAGAGTGGGAAGTGTAAAATATTATTTCCTTATCTGTGGAACAGGGATCATAATATTCATACCAATTTACTTTAGAGTCAGTGTAGAAAAAATTGCTTCTTAAGACATAAAATACTGAAACTAAATTGTGGCCATTATGATTCATTTATTCAGTTTTTCTGGTAAATGGATGAAAAAAATGTCAGACAGCAAAGCACTTTAAGATTGATGATGGATGTGTTACCATTATCATTACAATCCTAAGTGTTATCTTTAAAAGAGTGTTTTTTCTGAACTTTGTTGACTTTTAGGTTAATACTTTGCTTGATTTTGTTTTGCTTCTAGCACCTACTGAATCACAGACTATGAGTAAACAGATTGTAATGTTGTCAAAATGATTTAATTAAGCAGAGTAGGTGATATATGAACTTGAATATAAGTTTGGCTGTGTAGAGGTACTAATGTGAATAATCTGCTTGAGGAATGAGTATGTAGTAGCATGCTTTACAGCTTATCATTTGTAGTCCTAGAGATATTGCATGGGAATGATCTGGAAGGCTGAGCTCAAATACTGATTTAACCTTGGTTAAATCACTTAAGTTCATGAACCTTCACTTTGCTTATCTGTAAAATGGAAATATTTATACTGCCTGCTATAGAGGGTTTTAGAAAAGTACTTTTGCAAACTTTATCATATTGTATAAATGTGTTTATTATAAGTCATAATAAAGTGTTTAAAAATATTCATAGTTACACCATATGCTAGCATTTTTTGCCATTTGAACTTAAGAAGAAATACTTTTGCTATTGCTGTTAAATTTTATTGGTCAACTGGCTACAAAATGGCTTTTTACATTGTTTTTAAAATTACTTTCAGTGAATGCTTTCAAGTGTTCATTTGAATTTTATTAATACTGATAAATTAACACAGTAATCCAGTATTTAAGCCTCCTTAGCCAATGAATGTTCTGGTTCATTTGTGGCTTCTGTTACTTTCTAAAATGTTAAATTTTTATTGATTTGTGCATATTTTGTAATCTCTAACTTGGTCCTTGAGTGGTAAATTAGGGTCATTCCCAGTATCTGGATAGAGAACTCTTATTTATTATTGAAAATCTAAAAATGAGGATAAGACTTGATTTGTTTCTCATACCCATTTTATGTTTTCATTTGTCACCAAGTATTTTTCTAAATGAGTAATTATGTGGTCATTTCACAGTAGGGAAGGAGAAAAGAAACCCATACATAGATTTGTTAAAGGACAATCTATGATTAGCTGGAAACAGAAGTAGGATACTGTGGGCCTCCAAATATGTGTATAGATTGAGGATATGATGTGTCAGCTCTCCAGATGAATGTTTATGACTAGTCCAAAGATATCTTTCCAGCACTCCCTCTTTGTTTAGAGAAGAACTGTCTCTGTGTTTTAGAAATGCTCTAACACAGGTTGTTTGCCCTGTGTAGTCCAAACCAGATAATGGGGGGGGAGAGGGGAAGCGCAGCTAGGTAGGCAGCTGGGTAGTTCAGTGGATTAAGAATCAGACCTAGATACAGGAAGTCCTAGGTTCCAATCTGACTTCAGATACTTCCTAGATGTGTGACCCTGGGCAAGTCACTTAACTCCCATTGCCTAGCCCGTACCACTCTTCTGCCTCAGAACCAATGGGCAGAAGGTAAGGGTTTTTTTAATGTAAATGTTAATTTGTGGTTTTCTAAGTAAATATGAGACCACTGTTCTAATACATATTCTAATCTCCCATCCCCCAGACATTTGGGGATTTCAAAATGGTGATTGGGTGGGAGCAAGGTACTACCAATTTTCAAATCTATTTTTTGATATGTTTGAATAGTAATTGTTTAAGGGAGATTAGAGTATGGGATTGGAATGTTTTTTGATTTACTGAAGCAACAAGGCAGGGGCCATCTGAGCCTGTGTGCACTGTATAAAATTATAATTGGGCAAAGAAGAGGAAACCCATTTCAGTTGACTGTAGGGATTAAAAGCAAAAAGTAAGGACCAGTTAACATTTACAGAGATATCTTAGTCATTTACTAAGTACCAGGAAAATGGCCTTGGGTTGTTCTCAAAAAGCTATTATTTATATAGCTCTTTGAGTTTTACAAAACACTCTTTAAATACCTCATTTATCCTCAACAACCCTGGGAGGTAGGTGGTATTTTTATTTCCATTTTACAGTTGAGAGACCTGAGACAGGTAAAGGGTATAAGCAACTTACTTACCCAAGGTTACATAGCTAGAAGACTAAATTTGATCTCTGGTCTTCTCAATTCCAGATTCAGCATTCAAGCTACTATTCTACCCAATTACCTATCATTTCATTGTGATCCTTCTACATGTGAAATGCTAAGTCAATTCCAGAGGGGGAGAAGATAAATTTACATAAAATACATAGTAAAGATAAAACGGTCCTTATTAAAATTGCTATGTTTAGAAAGCATTATTTCATTTCCATTGCTCATACTAAGGAAGGATAGTACACATAATTTAGATAATTCTAAGAAGCAAAACTATTTTTATTCACTTAATAAGAAAGACATATAGAACTAGAGACCAGATGTTATGGAAACCATTGACACAGATTTATTTACCTACCAACTTTGCATTTTTTATATATTTTACATATTCCTGTTTTTTTTTTTTTAATCTCCCCCCCCTCCCCACAGAGGAAGAAGGAAGGGATCTGAGTTGTTTCGTAGCTTCTCTCATTCAAGTGATGCTGGATCCTCATTTTCGAACAATTACTGGATTTCAAAGTTTGATACAGAAAGAATGGGTCATGGCAGGATATCGATTTCTAGACAGATGTAACCACTTAAATAGATCTGCAAAAGAGGTATGAAAAAACTCTTTAAGTGAACTGGTAAACTGTGTTGTTATAAGATTAGTATGATTAGTATGATTTTTAAAATACTTATTAATTTCAGCAAATGTGTTAAGTACCTTCTGTGTCTAAGAGTACTTTTCTAGATGTCTAGATATAAAATACAGAATTGAGGATTATTTAGAGATGGTAGTTGAACTTAGAGGGAGGAAATGCTATCACTAAAGACAGGATGTAGACAAAGGGGCACATCAAGGGCAGAACCTCAAACATCACTCATCTTGGAAATTTGAGAACAATAATCAATAAGCATTTATTACTTGCTCTCTGCCAGAAGTTGTGCTAGATGCTGGAAATATAACTATAAAAGGGCAACAGGTTTTGATGTCAGAGAGCTTTTGTTCTACTAAGAGGATCACGTATGTTAACAACTAGGTAAATATAGGGGATAGAGAAAATAAATTTTAAAAATATACAGTGGCCAGGCACTACACCTAGAGGGGGAGGGATACATAGAAAAGGCATTTTGAAGATAGTGGCATCTAATTGAGATTTTTAAAATGCTAGGATTTGCAAGAGGTAGAAGTGAGGACAGAGTACACTCCATATGAAGAATAGAAGGAAGATGAACTGTCATTTATAGGGTAGAGAAGTAGATTAGCTTTGCTTGGAATGATACACATGGTAACCTAAAAGTCTAAGGGCAGTTTTAAGCCTTAGTATCTTTAAGTTTTAAACTTTTAATATCCAGTTAGAGGTAGCTTGATACCAGATTTTGAAGAGGGTGATTTTGGGGGGGGAATGGGTATGTGTGAAGAGCTTTTAAATGTCAGAGTACTTTATATTTTATCCTAGAGCCAATTGATAGCCATTGAAACTTCTTGAATAGGCCTATAAAATGGTCATACCTATCATTTAGGAGGAATATACTTTTGGTAGCCTTGTAGAGGTCAGATTAGAGAAGAAGAGGCTTATTTCATACTTACATAAATATATATATATATAATCTAATCTCTTATTAGAATATAATGTTATTACATATAATAATTATATATTACATCATGATAGTTATATAATATACGAAGAGGTGATAATAGCCGGAAATAGAGTGGTTTGGGGGTAAATAAAGAGGAGACAAATTTGAGAGATGTTAAGATATGATGGAATTGAAAGGTCAGGGTGGTTAGTTGTATGTAGGAATGGTGTGTGAGAGTGAAGAGTTAATGGTGACTCTTAGGTTATGAACCTGATTGACTGGAAAAGTGGCAGTAGTACTCTACAAAACTGGGAAATTTAGAAGAGGATTGTGTTTAAGGGGAAAGATGGAAAGTTCAATTTTGGAAATTATGAGTTTGAGATCTCTTTGGAACATCTAAGTGTAGTTGAGGACTGGGGACTCAACAGCTCAGGAAAGAATTGAGGGCTGGGATTGCATATTTGGGGGTCATATGCAAAAGAGAGATGACCAAATCCATGTAAGCCAATGAAGTCATCAAAAAAAAAAAGTGTAGTGAGGAGATGGTCCAGGACTGAAGACAAGGAGAAGGGAGCATTTTAAAAGTAGGAGACTCTGGAGACTATAGTGTCAGAAGCCAAGGCAAGAAACATTCAGTGATCTAATAGAGGATGTTGTAGATTTGTCACATGCTTATAAGATAGGTCAAAGGTGAACTGAAAAGAAGACCACTTGAATTTGAGGATTTAAATCTGTGATTGTTGGTGACCATCAAGAGAATGATTTCATTAATGTGCAGAAGTCCCATTAGAAGTGGATAGAAGACTAGACCCTAGAGTCTGAGAACCTGGGTTGAAATCTGACCTCAGACACTTTCAAGCCATATGATTCTGGACAAGTCACTTAACCACAAATGCCTAACCCTTACCACTCTTCTGCCTTGAAATTGATACTTAGTTGTGTTTTTTAAAAGGGAAAAAATGGATAAAGACCATTTTTAATGGAAATTTAGAGGAGAGAAGAGAGATGAAATGTGGTATCTGAATTCGAATAGAAAGGGTAAGAGGAATATTTTGGGACTGAAGAAATCTGAACATTTTTGTAAGCAGAAAGGAAATGAGTCAGTGGAAGAGCAGAGATATAAAATGCAAGAGAGAAGAATGACTGACTTCTGGATCAGGGCTGAGAGAGAGGGGATTAGCCTTGATGAGGAGTAGAGAATATAAGATTTCAAAGTGTTCAAAACATCACATAATATATTAGAATATGCTTTTTAAATTCTGGGAGAGTTCGTTATTTTATAAAAACACTTTGTAGTAAATCTTTTTATGATACAAAAATAAGCTTCCAAATTATCTTCTTTTTATAAAAGGTCAGATTTGGGGACATCATATTTTCTTAAAGGAGGCCTCATTTGTGCTATTTAAAAAATGAAGTGGAGTGATTTTGTAGGGTCCCAAACTTAACAGAGTGCTATAAAATGGTAGCCATTATTATTACATATATTTAGTTATGTGTACATTAGACAAATCATAACTGGGAATTTAATACTATTATTCCTTTAGGCTTAGGTTTATTAAAGCAAATAAACAATGTTCTTGGGACTAAGTACTTTTGTCTGTGGTCTTTTCTCCCCTAAGTTTATTTTTTGTTATCATTCTAAAGATAACAGATATGCTTATAAATGTGAACAGCTGAGGTACTAATTTTCTCTTTTGTTTTCTTAGTCTCCCTTATTCTTGTTATTTCTGGACTCCATCTGGCAGCTGTTAGAGCAATATCCAGCAGCCTTTGAATTTTCAGAAACTTATTTAATGTTGCTGTATGACAGTACACGGATCTCATTGTTTGGCACTTTTCTTTTCAACTCTCCTCATCAGCGAGTAAAACAAAGCACAGTAAGTATAATGTTTTCATTTTTAATTAGCTGGTCTTCAATTTTGTTTTTGTTTTGAGGTCATCCAAAAGTTAAAAGAAAAATTCAGGAAATTGTTTTTGTTTTTTTATTAAATTTTAGTATTGTGAACTTCAACAAATATTTTAATATACTAAAAATGTTTATATTAGAAACTAAACTGTTGTATTTGTGTTTAAGAAATATATACATCTGAAATGTAATCGGGTAGTAACAAAAGATTATATTTGTAACCCTGTCAGCATTTTTTATGCTTTTTCATATTTAGACTGTTGCTACACTTATAAATCTGTAGGATGTTTAATGAACTAAATAAATATTTTCTGAATTTCACTAAATAAGAAAAAAGGGCAAGTTTCTCTATAAAGTGGAAAGGAGGAGAGAAAGCTTGCATTGGAGAGAATTTTTTTTTAATCATTATATGATTGCTAAATTATAACCCAAAGTTGTTTTAGGTTAAGGGAATGATAGAGAACATGTTTTTCAGTAACAATCCTTTGACCTACAGAGACTCAGTCATTGGCTAAAAGATCAGCAAATTTTCTAAAAAGATTTTTAATAAGTTTCCATGTGAGTTTTCCAAAGTATTGTGATCTACATTGTCTCTTTCCTTTCTTCCCCTCCCTATCCTGGACCTGGCAAGCAATCCAATCTGGGTTATACAAGTATTATCAGTCAAAACAGGTTTCCATGTTATTCATTTTTGTAAGTGAATAATCTTAGAAAACCAAAACCCTAAAACATACCCAAATAAACAAGTGATAAATCATATGCTTCCATATGCATTCTGACTCCCAACAGTTCTTTCTCTGGCGGGGTAGATAGTGATCTTTTTCAGAAGTCCTTCATAATTGTCCTGAATTATTATATTACTGTTAGTAGCAGTCTTTCACATTTGATTATTCCATAATATTGCTGTTTTGATATATAATGTTCTCCTGGTTCTGCCTATTTCACTCTGCATCAATTCATTTAGGTCTTTCAAGCTCTTTCTGAAAACAACCTGCTCTTCATTCCTTAAAACACAGTAGTATTCCATAACCATCATATATCACAATTTGTTCAGCCATTCCCCAGTTGGGGAATGTTCCTTTAGTTTCCAAGTCTTTCCCACCACAAAGAGAACAGCTATAAAGTTTTTTTTCAAACTGATCCTTTCCCTTTCTTTTTTTAAAAATCATCTCTGGGATATAGACCTAATAGTGGTATTGCTGGATCAAAGGGCATGCATTCTTTTAGAGCCCTTTGGGCATAATTCCAAATTGCCCTCCAAAATGGTTGGATCAGTTCACAACTCCACCAACATTAGTGTCCTAATTTTACTTTGTCCCCTCCAACATTTTCAACAATCAGACTTTTAAAAACAAAATTTGAGGGGGCAGCAAGGTGGCTCGGTGGATTGATAGCCAGGTCCAGAGATGGGAGATTCTGGGTTCAAATTTGGCCTCAGATACTTCTTAGCTGTGTGACTCTGGGCAAGTCACTTGACACCCACCCACCCCCATCCCCGTATGCCCCCCATTTCCTAGCACTTACCAATCTTCTGCCTTAGAACCAATACACAGTATTTATTCTAAGGTGGAAGGTAAGGGTTTTTTAATATTGAAGAAATAGCAATAATAGACTGTAAGAAAAATGCATATAAAAATAATATTATTATAGCTTTAGGGACAAATCCTATAAGTCAGATCCAGGAATTCTTTCAGAAAAGGTTCTAAAATAGTAACTCACCATTTTCTTATCCTTTTCTCTCAAGTAGTCAATAAACAGCATATATTATTTTGATCTTACAGTTGATGTCATTTATTGATATATGCTTCATACCTTCTGGTGATACTGATTAGAACTTACTTATGCTTGTTTGTCCTGTATAATTCTTGTCCAAGACCTGTCAGTCATTCCTGGGGCAGGAATCATCTGGCCAGCTTTCTGGGACCTTCTAGACTGCTTGGCATTATATAGCCACAAGTAGATCCTACAATCCCTACCATGTGGGATACCCAATAGTTATTCCTTACTCTAGCTTTATAATTGTCCCGTGTTTTCTCTGGTCAGACATTTCTCTGATAACATCTTTTGCATTTTGTTTTCTATATAATTTCTTGTTTATGATATGTCATAGCCTGCTTATGCACAACATATTTCTCATTGCCTTTGAGTGATCCTTAACTTTGGTTCTTTGTAGGCTAACATATTCCATTACAGCTGTGCACCATTACTATAGGAGTATTTAGTTTTGTTTTTAAATCTTTACCTTTCGTCTTAGAATCAACACTGTGTATTGGTTTCAAGGCAGAAGAGTGGTAAGGGTTAGGCAGTGGGGGTTAAGTGATGTTCCAAGGGTCACATAACTGAGAGGTGTCTGAGATCAGATTTGAACCCATGGCTTCCTGTCTCTAGGCCTGGCTTTCAGGCCACTGAGCCCACCTAACTGCCCCTTAAAAGATAGGTCTGTATTTCAGGAGAATCTTGTCATTAAAAGCATTGTGGATTTTCCTGAATGTCAGTGAGGCTACTCTCAATCACAAGTTAGCACTTTAGCCACATGAATTTCTGTCATTATTTTGTACTGTTATTGGATAAGCTCAGTTGGTTGTCCAGTGAAGTCATAGTATGAACAATCAGTGTTCTTCATCCACTTTATCTTTCTTCTGTATATAATTAGGCTTTGAACTTTTGAGTGATTATGAACTTCATTTTGGGTAGTGTTCAGTCAAGAACTTTATATAAGCAGTATAAACAGGAGCATCTAGAGTATCTCACCATCTGTTTGTCTTCGACCCCACTGGTGATCTAATTAAGCCTTCATATTCTTTCTTAGTATAATGCTTTTAAGTTTATAACATAGTCTATATAAGATTTCAAAGGAAGTCAAGTTAATTGAAATCGTATTATCAGAATCAAAAAAAAAAACCCACAACACAAAACACTCAAATTCACAGACTTCAGGTTAAGAACTCTTTAATCATAGGCAAAAAATACTTAACACTATATTCGAATATGTTACACCCAAAGTACAAATCAAGGAAAGCATTTCCAATAGATGGGACTCAATTCATAGCTTTATTTTAAATAAGTACATTAAACCATGATCCCATTGTGGAAAAAGACATTCTAGGTAGTAGAGTTTTCTGGGTTTTGTATAAATAAGGGTTTTTTAGATAAAATCTAAAAGGGACCTAGAATTATCTTTTTTTTTAGTTCTTAAACTAGCTTTTTAGTTATTTTCTATCTCCTTCCTTGTGTTTAGCTGTTACTTTGTACTACTGTCTTCCTGCTTCTAAGAAACTTTCTCAATCAACCAACAAGCATCTTTTAAATGTCTACTATGATCCAAAAACTATGCTAGCATTGGGGATGCAGACACAAAAATAAAAACCCCTACTGTAAAAGAGCTTAAATTCATTTGAGTCAAGTAACATATATGTTAAGTGATCACTTTGATATTGTTATAATTAAAATTGATCTAGACACTTATTACCACATTTATAAGCATTTATTAGTAAAGAGATATTGATAGAGTTAGAGCAAAACCTTTCTAGATCTTATTCCCTATTCAGCTGGTGATGAGATCACTAAATAGATAAGCTAGAGCCTAACAGGAAAGTCAAGAGGCCCACTTGGCCTCCAAGTTTATTTTTTAAAAGTAATGTTCCTCCCTTTGTGGCCATGTTGCACTGCGTCTACCGTGTTGATGCTCAGGAAGCCCACCTTGGTGAACTCAGGAGTGAGGCTTTCAGCTTTGTGACTCCTATGTGCTGCCACTAGGGTGCATGGGATGAGTTGGAAGTATACAGAAATGCTAATAATTTATGTGGGTTTATTTTGTATCTTGCAACTTTGCTAAAGTTGTTGATTATTTCCAATAGCTTTTTAGTTGATTGTCTAGGATTCTTTAAGTAGATCATCATATCATCTGCAAAGAGTGATAGCTTTTCCTTTTCTAATACCTTCCAATGTAAATCAGATTTATTTTTTGTCTTTTTATTTTCCTATTTCGGTGTTGATTTTGATTTAACAAGTTTACAGTCTGACTACAGAGACAGCTGGGTCTGAAAATAACTTCCATATCAGTATTCAGTTGCATATGTCTATTAAAGTGCAATGTTTTGGGTTTTTTTTTTTTTTGTAATTTGAGGAATGAAAATCCTCACATATTAAGCATAATTTTGTGTTTAATAACTTTTTTCCAGGAATTTGCTATTAGCAAAAATATACAACTCGGTGATGAAAAGGGCTTAAAATTTCCGTCGGTTTGGGACTGGTCTCTTCAATTTGCAGCAAAGGATCGCACCCTTTTTAATAATCCCTTATACATTGGAAAGAGTGCACCATGTGTACAAAATGGGTCAGTGAAATCATTTAAGCGGACAAAGGTAATTATGAAATAAATATTTTTAAAACCAAAGACCTTTAGTATTGCTTCTATGTTTAATTTACTTTAAAACCAAAATTTAAAATGAGATAGCCAAACACGTCTTTTCAAAACACATCCTATAGCTCTGTATGTGGTATGGTAGAAGGGAAGGGAAAGAGAATAAGCATTTATATACCACCTGTTTTGTCAGATTCTATAATACACACTTTACAGATATCTCATTTAATTCTCACAACAACCTGGAAGGTAGGTGGTGCTATTATCCTCATTTTGCAGTTGAGGAAACGAGGCTGACTGAGGATAAATGGCCTGGGATTATGCAACTAGGGAATGTCTGCAGTTGGATTTGAACTCAGGTCTTCATGACTCCAAGACCAACACTCTTTTCCACTGTGCCACCTAGATATCCTAAAAATGAGAACTCAGAATCACAGAGGGGAAATGACTTGCTCAGGGTTCACATTTAGTAACCAGAATTACAAGTTTCAAGCTCAGACCTTTCATATTCTGTTCTCTTCTACTTATGCTACAAGAGTACCCTTTAAAGCTTAAGAGATGTTTTTGAAAACATTAGTTGTGTGTAATAAAGCATAACTATAAAATTCAGTAAATTAAAAAAAATTGAGGGTGTTGACAGTATTCTGAAGGAAGAAAATTAAATGGTTCATAGTTATTTAAAGCTGAAATTCCCTAAAAATTATGTATACTATGCAACTTATTTTAAAACTTACCTGCCTTTGAAATAATTATTGTTTTTGTAAATTAGAAAATAATGGAAATATAAAATCTCTTTCCCATACAGAAAAATTATAGCTCTACATTAAGAGGAATGCCACCTTCCTTTAAGAATGGACTCATCAATGATCAAGATTTGCTTCCAAGGAGAAATTCACTAATATTGAAATTAAAGACTGATATAGAGCAAACTGACAGCCAGAGCACTGATATGGAGCAATATTTTAGAGACTGGTTTTCAAAACCTGTTGACCTGCATGGTGTAATTCTACCCCGCATTTCGGGAATACACATAAAACTGTGGAAACTCTGCTACTTCCGTTGGGTTCCAGAGGCTCAGATTAATAATGGTGGCTTCATTACAGCATTTCATAGAATATCTCTTCTGACAGATGAAATAGATATGCTCAGCAGGAGTCTTCGACAGTACAAGAGCAATTCCTCGCAATCCAGCTATTCAGAACTGGATCAGAGTAGGATGTACTTTAAAGCAAATGGTATAAATGATACATCTGGGACGCCAGAGTTTCTTTCCTCTTCATTTCCGTTTTCACCTATAGGGAACCTTTGCAGAAGAAGCATTTTAGGAACACCATTAAGCAAATTTTTAAATGGTGCCAAAATATGGCTGTCTACTGAGACACTAGCAAATGAGGACTAAAATGTACTTTATGAACATTTGGAAGAAAATGGGAAATCTTTTTCCTCCAAGTTAACATTGCTAACTGTGGCATCTGAAGGTGTAATAATTTTATATATGAGAATAATAGTTGAAATTTGCACAAATATTTAAAAGCAAACCGAATCATGCTTCAATCGCACAATTTTTAAAGCATAAACTTTGATTTTGATTTCCTTTCCCTGTTTTTTTTAGGTCTGGCTCATTTTCAGGTGATCTGAAAGCAGAAATTTCATTTACTACTTTAGGGGATGAATATGATTATGCTAATCAAATTATTATTATTATTTGCTGTATCTATTTTCCAACTGCCAAATGAGGTTTCTCTGATTGCAGTTCAAGGAAGCAAAAACAAATATATGAAACAAAAAAAAATCCAGAACAACCACATGATATTGCCAAAAAGGTTGACAAGAGTAGGAACATAACTTTGAAACTAGGTTTTAGTATTTCTATATTTACATAATTCTCTAGTTACATTATCTCTTAATTGGTTCTGACTAATGCTTATATTAGTGCACTGAGGCCATAATTTATTTTTTTAAATCATCTTGTCAAATAAGGAATCTTTAGAACAAGGTTTTAAAATTTTATGCCCTTCCCTTTACTACACAGGAACTAACTTTAAAATGATATGCACTGTTAATCTTGAAATGTTTGCTGTAGATAATATAATTATAGCCTTAGAAGTGCCTTTAATTGAAATGAACTTTTTAAGATATGTATAACACACAGTGAAATGTAATTTCATTTTTAAATAGGATGTTAAAATCCTAAAGTGTATTGTAAATATCATTTTCCTATTCAGACTCATAAAACAAACTGGAAATTTTGGAAAGCCATTATTTGGGGCCTTTAAACAGCATAGAACTTTTAAGTGCCAGTATGCAGAATGCTTTGTCAGTTAGAATGAACCTTTATTTAGAAAGATCTGAATTTGACAGAAAGGTTTAATTTGGATTTTGGTAAGTCGTTGTCAAAAAATGAAGTGCTTCTTTTTGTGTTATACTGTTTGCTCATGTTTATATAGGGGAAAACTCAAGTCTATACTGTGAAGATTCAAATTTTCGTTTTTCCCTCTCTTGAAGGAATATCTGCTATCTAAAGAAAAGGAAGTATTCATTGTATGTGTCACTGACATTTGATAAATTTAACTAATCTCTTATTAGAAAAATTCAAATCACCTACTCAGATAATGGGTCTAAATAGTCAACAAAGAATAAACTGTTGGGCCTAAAGGACAGAAGTAGAAAAAGTAAGATCTCTCAAATGCTATTCTTATTTTGAGTAGGAAAGGGAGAGAAAAGAACTTGTCTTCTGCTTGCACCTATTTTTGTTAGAAACTTAAACAGAGGATAGGGACAAGTGAAGGAGAATTAAGGAAATAAGGACACAGCAGTGCACTTCATGTTTGGGGATATTTTGTTCAGCCACTTAATTAAACTATTGTAATATGCACATATTCATTGCAATAGCATTAATACCCTTTCCCTTTTAGGAGTGATTTAAACCTTGGCCAAAGACATGTTCAGATTGAAGCTTTAGATAGGAGAGCTCCAATATAGGATCTTGGTTTTGAGTCTTTTTTTTCTACACTTCTTCCCTCTTTCCCCATTCCCCGTTTAAAGGGTTATACTCTTAAAAAGGTAACCAGATTGTTTACAGTTTCTTAAACTGCCAACTTATTTGGGATCTTTAAATTTTTGACTTGATAAAATAACTAGTCAACATATTTCACTTTGAAAAAGTGACTACTGCCCAGGAACAATAAGTTTTTGTGTTTTTCAAGGTTTTCTAAGATTGTGTCATACTTGTATATTTAATGAGTAGCTGTTTCTATTTGATGGATAATTTGCCTTTTTATAAAATTGTTTGAATGGTTATTGATTGCTTCTTGGACTAAAGAGGCAGAGATGTTTTTGTAACTTGTCTTAAGAATTTTGTCTTGTTTATAAATTCAAAGTTTTGCTAGCCTGTTGGATATAAAAATAAGGGTTACTTTTAGTTTATAATGGAAACTTCTTGTTTGTAAACATTTATAATTGCTTATTGATTGAAAATCAATTCTTTGTTCCTCAAAGTGCTATAGATTTCCATCCCATTTATTTCAAGTTTTTTTCTCTTTTTGAAGCTGCTTCATTGTTAATATAGTATGTCGACTGTTATGAATTCAAACATTTGGGCTTAACTAATAGTCTACAGTTGTCTTCCCTTACCCATGCAATTCATCTTTTTGTTAACTTTTGAAAAAAATATAAGTTTTCAAATTAGGTACTATTAATGCTGATTTATAAAAAATAGAAAAATCTTTATAAGCTTATTTTTATAATTTTCTAGTTAAAATCTGCATTGGTTTTCATTGATCTATTATAATAATTATTGTACCATATTGTACACAAAATGAACAACTGCTGAAAATTTACTTCCTTACAGAGTGGGTGAAACAAAACTGCATTGAGGTACTGCTAACAAGAAGTGATGTGATGGCAGAGGTCATGGTAGTGTAAACTGAGCACAACTACAGTACATAGACTGTACCAAAGAAATCTGTAATACTGTAGAATTCTATATTAACATTCCTATTAACAACCTTGTTTTTGCAATAATTGTGCCAATGTGCTTTCAGTGATATAACGTAAAATGTACAGTGCCTGGCCACTTATGCTCAGATGGAAATTTATATTAAAACCAAAAACGTTTGTAATCTTTTATTTAAGTAAAGGATGACTTATACTAATAAACAAACTTTTCCACACATCTTTTAGTTACAATAACTACTCATGGCAGTAAACTCAGTTTTGTAAAAGTTGACATTAAGTAAAATATGAAACCTTTGTGCCTAACAATGACTGTTACTTGAGTTCAGTAGGATTTGGCAGGAATATTAGAAATCTTGTCATTAATAGGTGATGAATGTGAAGGAGATCTTGATTGCTGAATAAAGTTTTTATCTTATCTGCAGCGAGTGATTGTTGTATTCATCAATATACAGTCATCCCTTTGCCACATAGGATACAGTTGAGTGGGGCAAAGACCTGTTTAGCTTGGATGTCTTACATGAGCAAATGTTTTCCTGACATAAAATGATAAATTGCTATTTGTAGCATTCAGTCTTATCTTTAGGCTTTGGATATGATTGATCATTAACATAAAGCATGTGTGCCTATATATTATGACCAAGTCAAAACTTTGTTCTTTAATTAGCAAATATTTTTGAGTACCTACTTTGTGCAAGGGGTTAATTTAAATGAGGTACCTGAAGGCCACAGAAGCTTAATGATTTATCCATGGTCACATAGCTAATTTCAGGGTTGGAACGAATTTTCTAGGTTCTAGATCCCAAACAAAGTTGTTTGTTGTTTTTTAACCAAATCTGAAGTATCCATTTACTGCATAAACATACTGATAATAAATCAGCTAATGTTTTAAAGTCTTTCCCTCAGGGAAGAAAATAGTATCAATTGCTTTTAGAACAATTGAAAACATCCCTATACTTATCAATGAGTTTTTCCAGAAGTAAACATTTCCAAATTTGAAAGTACTTAGAACTGTTTCTAAGAATACTAGCTGATATTTTTAAGCTTTTCTGGATTTCATATGGATTATTTAATTAGTTTGTACATACCTTTGTGAGGTAGGTACTTCAGATTTTATTCTTAGGTTTTTTTTCCCCTTTTGGTCTTCAGGGTTTCTAAGACCAAAGAATGAATTGTTTAAAGATCACCCTACTGACAGTGAACCACTCATTGCCCTTAGCTGGGTCAATCCTTAGAAAGGGAATCCCAGGGCTACACCTTTCTGAGGTCCACTGGTATGTTTAAAAACCCACAGTCACTCTCATACCTTGATGAGAAAATCTCTTTGCTTGGGAAACCGGCTCAGAAATGGTCACAAAGATAGAACCCAAAGCCAGGTTTCTCCTGACTAAATGTCCAATGTTATTCATTAATTTTCCTTTCATTTGTATGCCAAAGAAACAGGCCTTAGAGGGCACTAGTGAGTGGTTTATTATAATCTGGGATACCTAGAGCAGGGCAGACAAGATAGCTTATTTTAAATCTGACAAAGCTGACAAGTGTTCTGGTTCTAACCTAAGCAGTAACTGAATATTTTATTAGTGCTATAAGATTTCCCCATAGCAAGAGATTCATTGTCTACAAACACCTGTGGCTCCTAAGATTGCTCTTAACTATTTCTTAGTAGTGGGAGTGCTGAATTTTTTTAATATCTTCAATGCACTTAGCAGAAATAGAATGGGAAATAGCAGTTAAAATGAACCTTAAATATTACACTTTGGGGAGACACCACTGAACCTTTGCCTTTGAGACCTTGTGGCCTCTTATGTAATTCTAACAGAAGATGTTTGCTATCTTCTTGGCAGGCTGCTGCATTTGGTGAAGCCAAGAGCACATCATCCACATATTTAATTAAGCAACTGTTTAAATTGAATTTTATATGAATCTTGGGGCCAAAATTTGGGCAAACAGGGTAGGGCTTTCCACATATCCTTGTGGCAATTGACATCAGGTCCAATCTTTTCCAATAAAAGCAAATATAGTTCTGGAATCCTCATGCATTGGTATTGAAAAAAAATGCTATGCACAAACCCACTACAGTAAAGTATGTGGCTGTGCTAGGAATAGAGGAAATTATTGTGTTTGGGTTTGCAACCACAGGAAGTCTTTTTATGACATGATTATTTACAGCCCTTAAATCTTGGACAAACCTATATATGACTTTTCCATCTGGGCTTAATTTTGGCTTTTTATCAGGTAAAATAGGTATATCATATTCTGATTTGCATGGAATTATTTTTCCTTGCTCAATGAACTTATTATTACCAGGGTAATTCCCTCAATTCCCTCTTTTGATTAGGGGGTACTGAGAAATTGAAGGAGGTGGGGAATTTTTTTCATCTTAATCTGAACAGGGTCAGCTGATTTAAATAGGCCTACATTGGAAGAAGATGTAGTCCAAAGAGACTCAGGTATATCAGCTGATATTTCAAAAGTAGGAGGCTCTTTCACTTCCTGGCTTTGTGAGAGAATTATAGGGAGCAAATTTAAAGATTTCTCAGATAATTCTAGTGACAGCCATCTGGGGCATATGTTATTGTTTTTAGTTTACATAACAGTAACGGGTCTCTTCCCAACAGATTTGTGGGGGACCCAGGCTTTTTTGTAAATGAATTTTGTGACATTCTGAAAAAAAGCCATGTTCTACTTTCATAAGAAAATAATTTTGATCGCTACTTGTGTTTACTGCATATTGGAGGGTATGATTTTTTTAAATGAACATTTGCATCTGAAGGGGAAATGCAGAAAACTTAAAAGAATTTTAACTACTTGCTATATGATATTCCAACCAGATTTGTAGCTCCATAGTCTGTAGGAACTAATCTCAGCATTGTATGGTTTATATTTTCTGATGAATCGTGAGGGAGAAAAGGGCATATATTTGTCATTCATGAGGAGTTATTTCCTATATGTAAATAAGTATAATTCCTGGATTTGCCAAGTGTGTTGGCAGAAGCCATAGTATAGCTGACAGAAATAGGGATATTGTGCTAAGTATATTTTAATAAGCCAGTGTTGCCGAAATGTAGAAATCCCATAAGAATGTAAGGTATAGAGCAGAAAGATAGGAAGGAACTATTAAGAAAAATTTTAAATGCCAAAGTAGAGTTTATATTTGATCCTGGAGGTAATGGGAGTCCTCATGGTCACTGAGAAAAGGTGCTGTGGTCAGACATACACTTTATCTTATGTTGGAGTCAGGGAGAGACAAGGCAGGGAGAACAGTTAAAAGAAGGCTCTTGCAAATCAAAACCAAGCTGAGCTACTGATGGAAAATGGAGAGTAGCTTGGATTACCAAATGAAATGGTATCTAGGAGGAACTGAGAGGGCCCAAGATAGTGGTGAGTGGGCATTATCTACATGAAAATCAAGCAAATATTAGGGAGCCGGTAGACAAATTGGAAAAGCACCAGGAGAGCCACGCCAAGAAAATTTAGTGAGGAGTGAGTGTCCAGAGTGTTCAACAGTGTCAAATGCTATAGAAAAGTCAAGATTCAGACTTGGCAATGCAGAGATTATGGGTAACTTTGTAGAAAGAAGTTATAATAGAAGGATGAAGGCATAAGCCAAATTGCAACGTATTTAGAAGAGAGAAGAAAAGTGGAACTATTAAATGCAGATGGCTTTCAAATTTAGTCGCAAAGATATAACTACTGGGTGTAGTAAGGTCAGGAAAGAATTTTTTTTAAGGAAAGATGCTTGTACGTAGCAGGTAAGAGGGCAGTGGATATGAAATTTTAAAGAAAAGGTCAGAGGATGAATAAATTTGGAAAAGATTGAATCAAGGGTGCACAAAGGATTGGCTTTGGCAAGAAAAAAGGCCACATCATTCAGGGTCAGTGAAGAAGGAGATAGTAGAGGAAGACAGTCTGAAAGATACAAGATGAGGGGAGGAGGAGCACTTCAGCAAATTCAGTATTCCAACCTTGTTCCATGTAGCATAGAATGTATATGTGTGAGAAAGAGCATGTAAGTCTGTGAGGTGGCTGCTATTGTCTCCGTAACTAACCATACTAACCTTAACTCACTGCCAAATTCTCTGGATCTATGGACGAGTCTAAGAATGGATTGAAAAAAAAGTAAAAACTACTTTGTACATATCCTCTAAAGTGAGTCCTTAAACCTGGTAACAGAAGCAGCCAAAATTAAGCATGTAAGCTGTAGCAGTAACATTTTATTCATTTTTTTAAGAAGAAAAAACAACCAGCAGCAGCAAGTGCAAAACAATCCAAATTCCATAATCTCTAGCTGAGGCATTTGCTCTTTGCTCCAACTGCAACCACATGACAGACTTCTACTTGGGCTCCCAATTGTTGCAGTTCATCCAACCAAATCATCTGCTTGTGGGAAAGACGATCATTGGGCCCTTTAACTTCTACCAACTGGGGAAAGAAATGATTAACGCTTTATGTGAATAAGTGAATATAAGACAACATTTACTGTGCTTTTTAAAATAACCATTCAAAAGGTATACTTTCTTGGCTACATAAATTCATAAAAGTTTATATGATGAAGAAAATACTTCACAAGAACAATTCTTGGTGAGGGGGACAGGGAGCCTCAAAACAGTAGCTTATCCCCAAACAAATATATTGGTGTTTGAAGGAATAATTCTAGGAGAAATTCCCATTATTAGACATATTCCCTGAAAAGATCCAAGAAAGGAAAAGGGGGTGGGGGTGGTCTCAACAAGGATTTGAGGAGGAATGATAACGCATTCTAACTTTGATACAATGAGTTACATGATACAGACAAGCAGAGCAATGGTGATACTGTGTGTGAAAGTGAACATTTTTTAAAAACCAAGCTCTTCACTTTCAAATACGGTTCTCTCTCTCATAAGGAAATGCTCATGTCTCTTTCTTCCTCCACTGCTCCTCAACCAAATACTCTCCCTGCTTTATATTCCCTCATGCAGGTCTTGAATGTCCTCCCAAGAATATGTCTTCATAAAAAGGGTAACCCCTTCCAGTCATGAGCTCCTCTGATCTGCTTATTACCCATGCTTGGTTCTGAGGAATAAATGCCACATACAGCAAACTGAACTCTAACATTCCACCTCAAAATCGTGACTGTAATACCTCCCTTATTGATTTGAAAAAGATGCTATTCATGAAAGTCCCTCAGCTCTCCAAATACATCACACAGCCAAAGTTACCCTGGGAAATACCCTCAGTAACCAAGAAGCCTATGGATTTGCACATTAGAAAGTCAAAAACAAGCTTATATCAGGTGTTAGAATGATCGGTAATTCTCTGAAATTAAAGGTAAAATCAAGAGTGTTAACATCATTAGATACATGACTTTCAAATTCTATCATGGCTCACCTTAAAGAGGTTCTTCTGGGTATTCCATACAACCAGATCCGGGAGCCCCCCCCTGTGATGCCGAAGGTCTGTAGCTAGCCGTCTGCACATGCCACTTAAGAAAGGTCCTCCGAGACAGGACACCAGGTCCTTTAAGGCAAAACATGAATTTCTTTAATTCATTTTGGTGGTTATTTTAAAAAGCATTCCGTACCTGTGCTCTTAGGACAAAATTAAAAGTAGTATATTAACCTGATTCATTGGATCCCAACATGGGAATATTTAAAGGAAAATATGTCAAAGCCTATAATGAAAAGGAAAGCACCATGGAATGTTAAGTGGAAAATGGTATCAGAATAATGAAGTTCTGGGTTCAAGTCTCACTTCCAATACATACTGGCCAGGCAACCCTGGACAAGTCAATGTACCTTTAAGTATCCTCCTGCAACTTTCTAAGACTAACTGAAAGACTTTCATCCGTGAAAGGAGTTTCTTAGGCCAGGGAAATCAGACCCTGAGGGGGAAATCCACTGAAATGCAGAAGCAAGTACAGGTAGCTCTCGGGTTTTTCATAAGAAAAAGATTTGAGGCTAAAAGTCAGATAGTCCTCAAGTCAGTCTGAGAATACCCCAGGAAAAATGGGGTAAGAAAAAATGATGGGTTGAGGACTAGGCTGGGTTATGAACTTGGGAGAATGGGAAAAAGGGAGAAGCCATGAACTAAGGTACTGGGAAGAGGCATGGGTTTGCGGTGGTGGTGGTGGGGTGATAACGAATTCAGTTTGGGACATATTGAGACTGAAATGTCACTGGAAGAACCAGTTTGGAATGTATGGTTGGCAGTCGACGATGCAAGCCTGAGGCTCAGAAAAAAGAACATGGCTGGATACATAGAGATCTGTGAGTCATCAACCTAGAGATGACAATTAAACCCATTGCAGAGATTCCTGCTGTGTCACACAGGTTTCAAACTGCGTTTACATGCTAGTGTGCAAATAGAAATTTGCTAGACCTGAACTACATTTACCCAGCATCCTTTTAAGTTATGTCCTCATTTTACATACTTGGAAGATAAACTTGCCCGAGACCCACGCTGCTGCGGGGCTCCTCTTGAGCTTAGGTTTTTGGCAAAATGCAGCAGGTGTAGGTCTCTCTGGCTCTGTTCTGCTCACTTGCCTCAATTTATTATTATGAAATCCTATATAATAAATACTTTGAATATTTATTCATTTTTAATTCTCACACTAGTCTTAACATCATATGATGTCAGACAACTAACTTTACCTCATGTAATTCTTGCTCACTATTTTTTAATTTTTATTCAGACCCGCTGTAAGTTTGACACAAAGTCACCTCGAACTTTGTAGTATACATAATTTTGTTTCCCTGTAGCAGTAATGAAATTGTAAGTGGTCTACAAGGCAAAAAATAAAAATCTATAGAATTGAAAAACTTAAGAAATTTATGTAGGAGGTTCATGGCAGCTTAGAGAAAGCTAAAGTCCAGATCTCCTGAAACCCTTCCTTACCGATCTCAAACCGAATGCTCCTAGGGCACTGAAATTCAAAACGATCAACAGCATAGACCCCGGGAGTCCTCCTCCTGGACCTGGACCTGGATCAAAAGGTAAGGCCCCTCCCCAAAAGCCAGAACCCGAGACCACTCCGACCTAAGGGGTAGGCAGAATGAAGGTCCTAGGACCCATCCCCCCCAACCCAGAGCGCCGACTCCAAGTCCGAGGCAGCAGAGGCAACCTCAGAGCCCCACGGCCTGCTATTTTGAAGGCCACTTCCTGAAAACAACCTAACCCAGTCAAGGGGGCACCCAGACAGCAGGAAAACAGAGAGAGACGGGGGAGCTCCTAACCCCCTGGGAGGAGCCCTCAGAGCTCCAAGAAGCTGCGGCCCCTCCCCCTCAGAGAGCAGGGTCTTCTGAAACAACAGCAACCCTCAGGACTGGCAAAAGAGCCTCGGGAGCCAGCTATTCTGAAGGCCACATCCTGAAAACAACCTAACCCAGTCAAGGGGGCACCCAGACAGCAGGGAAACAGAGGGGGGGGGGGGGACTTGTAACCCCCTGGCTGGATCCCTCCATCCAAGCCTCAGGTCACTGCCTCAGGGCACACTCAATTCAACCCAGGGAAAGCTAATCTTCTTATCAGGAGCCCTCCCCAGAGCTCCAGGAAGCCGCAGCCCCTCCCCCTCAGAGAGCAGGGTCTTTGGAAACAACAGTAACGGGCAGGGCTGGCAAAAGGACCCCAGGGCCGGCTATTCTGAAGGCCGCACCCTGAAAACAACCTGACCCAGTCGCGGGGGCACCCAAACAGCAGGGAAACAGAGAGAGGTGGGGGAGCTTGTAACCCCCTGGCTGGAACCTTCCATCCAAATCTCAGTTCAACCCAGGGAAAGCTAATCTTCTTATCAGGAGCCCTCACCCTGAGCTCAGGGAAGCCTCGGCCCCTCACCCTCAGAGAGCAGGATCTTCAGAAACAACAGTAACCCCCAGGGCTGACAAAAGGAGATAAGAAGGAGAGGAAGAGAGTTTTTACTTAAACCTTACTCTCAGGGAAATCAACTCTGAGAGGGAAAAACATCCAGATCCATTGGGATCTTGAATTCTATCTTACCCAACAAGAGTAGGGAGAAGGGAAAACCAAGGGGGGAGGGGGGGAGGGAAAACAAAAGGGGAGGGAAAGAGAGGGGGGGAAGGGGAAGGAACAAAAAGGGAGGGACTAAAAAGGGAAACATCAAGGGAGGGGACAAGGGGGACCGATTTAAAGTAAATCACTGGACTAAAAGGTAGAGCTGAAGAAGAAAAGGTTAGAACCAGGGAAGGATATCAAAATGCCAGGGAGTCCACAAATGACAGTCATAACTTTGAACATGAATGGGATGAACTCACCCATAAAACGTAGACGAATAGCAGAATGGATTAGAATCCAAAACCCTACCATATGTTGTCTTCAAGAAACGCACATGAGGCGGGTTGACACCCGCAAGGTCAGAATTAAAGGATGGAGTAAGACCTTCTGGGCCTCAACTGACAGAAAGAAGGCAGGAGTGGTAATCATGATATCTGATAAAGCCAAAGCAAAAATAGACCTGATTAAAAGGGGTAGGGAAGGTAATTATATTTTGTTAAAAGGGACTTTAGATAATGAGGAAATATCACTAATCAACATGTATGCACCAAATAATATAGCACCCAAATTTCTAATGGAGAAACTAGGAGAATTGAAGGAAGAAATAGACAGTAAAACCATATTAGTGGGAGATTTGAACCAACCATTATCAAATTTAGATAAATCAAATCAAAAAATAAATAAGAAAGAGGTAAAAGAAGTGAATGAAATCTAAGAAAAATTAGAATTAATAGACATATGGAGAAAAATAAATAGGGACAAAAAGGAATACACCTTCTTCTCAGCACCACATGGCACATTCACAAAGATTGACCATACACTAGGTCACAAAAACATGGCATACAAATACAGAAAAGCAGAAATAATAAATGCAGCCTTTTCAGATCACAAGGCAATAAAAATAACGATCAGTAATGGTACGTGGAAAACCAAATCAAAAACTAATTGGAAATTAAACAATATGATACTCCAAAATCGTTTAGTTAGAGAAGAAATCATAGAAACAATTAATAATTTCATTGAGGAAAATGACAATGGCGAGACATCCTTTCAAACCTTTTGGGATGCAGCCAAAGCAGTAATCAGAGGTAAATTCATATCCCTGAGTGCATATATTAACAAACTAGGGAGAGCAGAGATCAATGAATTGGAAATGCAAATAAAAAAACTTGAGAATGAACAAATTAAAAACCCCCAGCAGAAAACCAAACTAGAGATCCTAAAAATTAAGGGAGAAATGAATAAAATAGAAAGTGATAGAACTATTGCACTAATAAACAAGACCAGAACCTGGTACTTTGAAAAAACAGACAAAATAGACAAAGTACCGGTCAATCTAATTAAAACAAGGAAAGAAGAAAGGCAAATTAACAGCATCAAGGATGAAAAGGGGGACCTCACCTCCAATGAAGAGGAAATTAAGGCAATTATTAAAAACTACTTTGCCCAACTATATGGCAATAAATATACCAACCTAGGTGATATGGATGAATATTTACAAAAATATAAATTGCCTAGACTAACAGAAGAGGAAATAGATTTCTCAAATAATCCCATATCAGAAAAAGAAATCCAACAAGCCATCAAAGAACTTCCTAAGAAAAAATCCCCAGGGTCTGATGGATTCACCAGTGAATTCTATCAAACATTCAGAGAACAGTTAATCCCAATACTATACAAACTATTTGACATAATAAGCAAAGAGGGAGTTCTACCAAACTCCTTTTATGACACAAACATGGTACTGATTCCAAAACCAGGCAGGTCAAAAACAAAGAAAGAAAACTATAGACCAATCTCCCTAATGAATATAGATGCAAAAATTTAAATAGGATACTAGCAAAAAGACTCCAGCAAGTGATCAGAAGGGTCATCCATCATGATCAAGTAGAATTTATACCAGGGATGCAGGGCTGGTTCAATATTAGGAACACCATCCACATAACCGACCACATCAACAAGCAAACCAACAAGAACCACATGATTATCTCAATAGACACAGAAAAAGCCTTTGATAAAATACAACACCCATTCCTATTAAAAACACTAGAAAGCATTGGAATAGAAGGGTCATTCCTAAAAATAATAAACAGTATATATCTAAAACCATCAACTAATATCATCTGCAATGGGGATAAACTAGATGCATTCCCAATAAGATCAGGAGTGAAACAAGGATGCCCATTATCACCTCTACTATTTGACATTGTACTAGAAACACTAGCAGTAGCAATTAGAGAAGAAAAAGAAATTGAAGGCATCAAAATAGGCACAGAGGAGACCAAGTTATCACTCTTTGCAGATGACATGATGGTCTACTTAAAGAATCCTAGAGATTCAACCAAAAAGCTAATTGAAATAATCAACAACTTTAGCAAAGTTGCAGGATACAAAATAAACCCACATAAGTCATCAGCATTTCTATATATATCCAACACAGCTCAGCAGCAAATACTAGAAAGAGAAATCCCATTCAAAATCACCTTAGACAAAATAAAATACCTAGGAATCTACCTCCCAAGACAAACACAGGAACTATATGAACACAACTACAAAACACTCGCCACACAACTAAAACTAGACTTGAGCAATTGGAAAAACATTAACTGCTCATGGGTAAGACGAGCCAATATAGTAAAAATGACCATCCTACCCAAACTTATCTATCTATTTAGTGCTATATCCATTCAACTCCCAAAATATTTCTTTACTGATTTAGAAAAAACCATAACAAAATTCATCTGGAATAACAAAAGATCAAGGCTATCCAGGAAAATAATGAAAAAAAAAACACATATGATGGGGGCCTTGCAGTCCCTGACCTTAAACTATATTACAAAGCAGCAGTCATCAAAACATTTGGTACTGGCTAAGAAACAGAAAGGAAGATCAGTGGAATAGACTGGGGGAAAGCGACCTCAGCAAGACAGTATACAATAAACCCAAAGATCCCAGCTTTTGGGACAAAAATCCACTATTTGATAAAAACTGCTGGGGAAATTGGAAGACAGTGTGGGAGAGACTAGGAATAGATCAACACCTCACACCCTACACCAAGATAAATTCAAAATGGGTGAGTGACTTAAACATAAAGAAGGAAACCATAAGTAAATTGGGTAAACACAGAATAGTATACATGTCAGACTTTTGGGAGGGGAAAGACTTTAAAACCAAGCAAGACATAGAAAGAATCACAAAATGTAAAATAAATAATTTTGACTACATCAATTTAAAAAGCTTTTGCACAAACAAAACCAATGTAACTAAAATCAGAAGGGAAACAACAAATTGGGAAAAAATCTTCATAGAAACCTCTGACAAAGGTTTAATTACTCAAATTTATAAAGAGCTAAATCAATTGTATGAAAAATGAAGCCATTCTCCAATTGAGAAATGGGCAAGGGACATGGATAGGCAGTTCTCAGATAAAGAAATCAAAACTATTAATAAGCACATGAAGAAGTGTTCTAAATCTCTTATAATCAGAGAGATGCAAATCAAAACAACTCTGAGGTATCACCTCACACCAAGCAGACTGGCTAGCATGATAGCAAAGGAAAGTAATGACTGCTGGAGGGGATGTGGCAAAGTAGGGACATTAATTCATTGCTGGTGGAGCTGTGAACTGATCCAACCATTCTGGAGGCTAATTTGGAACTATGCACAAAGGGCGACAAAAGAATATCTACCCTTTGATCCAGCCATAGTACTGCTGGGTCTGTACCCCAAAGAGATAATGGACACAAAGACTTGTACAAAAATATTCATAGCTGCGCTCTTTGTGGTGGCCCAAAACTGGAAAACGAGGGGATGCCCATCAATTGGGGAATGGCTAAACACATTGTGGTATATGTTGGTGATGGAATACTATTGTGCTAAAAGGAATAATAAAGTGGAGGAATTCCATGGAGACTGGAACGACCTCCAGGAAGTGATGCAGAGCGAGAGGAGCAGAACCAGGAGAACATTGTATACAGAGACTGATACACTGTGGTATAATCGAACATAATGGACTTCTCCATTAGTGGCGGTGTAATGTCCCTGAACAATCTTCAGGGATCCAGCAGAAAAAACACTATTCATAAGCAAAGGATAAACTGTGGGAATAGAAACACTGAGGAAAAGCAACTGCCTGACTACAGCGGTTGAGGGGACATGACAGAGGAGAGACTCTAAAGGAAACTCTAATGCAAATATTATCAACAAAGCAATGGGTTTGAATCAAGAACAGATGTGACACCCAGTGGAATCACATGTTGGCTATGGGGGTTTGGGGGGGAGGAAAAGAAAATGATCTTTGTCTTTAATGAATAATGCTTAGAAATGATCAAATAAAATATTATTTAAAAAATTTATGTAAAAAAATATAAATCCTACTTAAATGCAGCTAAATCATGATTATATGGAATTACACATGAAATGCCAATTAATAGCAAATAATTGAATCAAAGGTATTAGTGTATATACCAAGCCTCATCTAAAGTTGAGACCCCCCAGAGGTTCAAATGTTTCAAAAAGTATACAATAACATGTAGGGAATTCAGTAATCTTGGAAGTACTAAAGGACAAAGCCAGTTCTCAAAACCAGTATCTGAACCAATTCATGGTAGGATGGCAGACACTTCACTTCCTCTTCACCTGTGCTTGCTGAAGAGAAGAGAACCTGTCCCAGGTGACTCCGGATGCTACTTCACCCTCGTGAGCATTCCACACATCTGCAATCCACTCTTTCAGAGTCTCAGGAGAAGCTTCATGAATCTTCTGGAGTTTAGACTCAATAGCATTGCGTCTATTTTCATAGAAGCTGTCAGTATACAAATCCAATGGGAATGCCTACACAGAAATGTAAATAGGCTCTGTAATATGGTATCTAACTGAAATTATATTAGAGAAAAAATTTTTAAGTGTCCTGTTTCTATTTATTAAGAATATTTTTCCATTGTTACATGATTAACTGCCACGTTTTTAAAGATCAATTTAAATAAAATGCTATTCACAGCTAAATCTTTTTTCTAAAAAGGTGGTAGATGCATCCATAGCAGATAAATGTGTAAAAGCAATTTTTTTATGGCTGATATAAACTCAAAAGGTTATATATTTTTAGGCTAAATAATGAGAGTTTACTAGATACTCATAAGGCATATTATGAATTCATAAGATGGAACATTCATTTACTAATATTTATCAGTATAAGTATATGGTACAAAATAATATGGTATAATACATAGTGATGGCATATAGTATAAAAATGATTTTAGACTATTAAAATTTAAATTCCTATTAATATATGAAACTAAATAGCAAAAAAATTACTAAAAAGAATTGCTTATTTAAAGAATGATTAGAAATATATATATGTATATATATATACATGTATTCATATAAATACCTGATAAGAATTTCTAAAAACATCTGGTATCCCATCCATAAAAATGATGTCCCACAAGAGAAGGCTATACAATGTAATAAATGTGGAACCTTCTCCATGAATACCTAGGGAAAAAATCATATAAATATTCTGATTGTTGCAAAATGGAAACTGGCTGGCAAAATTTCATTTCTTCCACTAACTTCCTCTAACAAAATCTCTAAACAGAAGCACTTAACCAAAAGCTTAGTTTTCAAGTTAGTAACAGAAATTTGTTTAAGGACCATCACATAGTAAAAAATGCATCATGTATTGGTATTGCCATTTCTTTATGTCAGGGAGCCTGGTTTAGAATGGCAAAATTCTATTCCCAGGATAATTAAAAATCTTTATTTCCCCCAGAAATTATAAACTTACTCCTTTTACACATTTCAAAGACCTAATGGAAATATCTGGAAGAAGTGTCTGTAAGTAACATACTGAAACTCTGAACAGTGACAATAAGGCAGAGCAAAGACACGGTCTAAATAGGCAGAATTTGATCCCTAGTCAGTGGAGAGTGGAGAGAAGAGGAAGGAAGACATAGAAATGGCCAGAAGCTGGCTTCCCATCACCCTGGATAGTAGTTAAGGATATTTACTATTTGTTTGCAGATTAGAGGCAAGTATGTGCTAACTGCAAATTGAATACACCTAAGCAAGCGGCTGGCCCCAGACAATCCATGAACATTTATTATGGACTCTACTAGGTGACAGGTGCTGTGTTCTGCTCTGAAGACACAAAAAGAAAGAAAGGCAAAACACAGGCCCTCCCTAAAGGAGCTCCGAGTCTGATGTGGGAGAGAACGAGCAAATATAGATGTACCAACAAGCTATATGCGAGATAAACGGAAGTAGCGGAGAGAAGGCTTTAGAATTCGGAGAGCTTGGGGAGTGCTTCTTCTAGAAGACAGAAAGGACTCCGCTGGGACGTGAAGAAAGCCGAGGAAGCCACTGGGTGGAGAGGAGGAGGGAGAGCATCGGGTCCAGGCACAGAGGACGGCCACAGAATGCCCGGTGAAGAGAGGAAGCGTCACGCTCCTGGAACTGTCGGGAGGTTTGGAATGTTTCTGGTCACGCACACCTGCCAGCAGGTTGCAAAGGTGGTGACGGCATCTGGGGAGAGAACGGTGGGCGACCAGCCTGTGCCACGGGGGAAGGGGATGGCAGGCTGGAGGGAGTAAGAGAGGGAGACTCAGGATGATACCTACATTGTGAGCCTGAGGGACCGCGAGTCTGATGCAGTAGAGGGAAGAGGGGGAGGGATTAGGGGAAAGACCATGCGTTCGTTTTTCGATAGGTGGAGTTTGAGGGAGAAGGAGCAGGCTTTTTTTAATGGAGTTTCTGAAACAGATGTCGTCTGATGACAGCAGAAGAGTGACCACTTGTTCTGCTCCAAACCAAGAGTAGCAAAGACCTGGACACATCCATCCACTGGCTACGGTGCATGTAGAAGGGAAAATAGTAGGACAAATGCTGCCTAGAATCTGCTTTAAGTTAAGCCTTCTCTTTCCAGGGACCAAGGTGGTAGAGGAGACAGTGTGGCTCCAGAGACTAGGGGGAACCATATTAATGGAGGCTCAAGCCAATGGCAGGAGGGAATTATCCCAATTCCTTAGGTGTATATCTAGAAACCCAGGAGCAGATGTAGCCCTGCTCTAGACAAGAGACACATTTGTAAGAAGAGAAACTGGGACAGAAATTCTTAGAGCTACATGGGCTGGGTTGGTGAGGGAAGATAAATGTAAAGCCCTATTGTATTCCGGGGGACCCACTGGAAAGGCTCTCTACTTGGGACTTTCATTACTGAATGCTCTGGGATGCACAAGAAAAATGGGAACTTTTTCCCTCTTTCTTTTAAGATGCAATGTTCAATTTGGGGATGTAAATCCTTTAAAGTCAGACCAATTCTTTTAAGCCAGTTTTTGCCTGTATGAATGGTTATTATGTACCGATACTACTGCAATCCAAAATGTACACTCGGTTAACATGAGGAGTTTTTGGATTTTGCACCCTTAAAACATTGTAACTAACAGTTACACTGCCCAGAGCATACTAAGATAGCTCATAAATGTTCTTAGTATTTCCTTTTACTTTGTGACCTGCTTGCCTTTATTTGTTATATGAGTCCAGACAGCTTGTCTGAGATCCTTTTGGAAATCAGCTCCATAATGTTTGCCTTCTGGCACAGAAATCCCAAGCATTCCGAGCGCTTAATCCCTTTTCCTCAGAGCCTCACCCCGGTTCAGGGCTTACTTGATATTATATTTAACCTATTTGTCCTGGGTTGGGTCTGGAATTCCAGTAAATGTCCCTGCAATGGCAGGTGTCCAGGGAAAATTCCAGAGGCCTCTGGGAATAGAGACCCAGAGGAAATCAGCCTGTAGCTCAAAGGGGATTATCTATGGTACAGAGACAGAGAGAAATTCCCATGTGCCTCTTGTAGAAAAGAATATCTTTAAAAAATCTACAGACCCCATTTGAATGGCCTTACGTGTTGATGAGATCAAAAAAGAATTTTTGCCAAGGACAATTTGGTGAGGAGTAAGATACGGTCAGTTCTAGGTCCCAGATCCCCACAGAGAGTTCTATATGATCTGGAAAATTCTGGACGGACTAAGTTTTCCTTTTTGAAATTGGAAGCATTATTTTCTTTTCCTTTATAAATTAATCAATGATTAAACCTAAGATGTTGGGTGGGAGTAGGGTGGTTGCTCAGAGAAGCCCCTTTAGTAGGAAAGGAAGAAGGCAAAGTACCCCAGAACCCCTAGAATTCAGAGCCATTTCTGTTGTAGCACTCAGCAACTGCCTGAGCCCAGAAGAGAGAGAGGCTCCCTTCCCAGGAAAGGGAAAAGTAAAGGACCCAGATGGGGGGACCAGCCAAATCAGTCCAGTTTCTGACATGAAGGGTCAGAGCTGACTTCCAGTCCACTTAAGGTTCTTAGTCTCTGTAGTAAGAAGTCCACATGTCCAAGGAACATTGTAAAGGACCTTTGACAAAGAGGGCTTGGTTTTCCTTTCTTTTCCTTTTTATCTAATGTACTGTTTGTTTGGTTGGGGAAGGCCTTCTTTGCAAGCAATAAGATGGGGTAAATAATAGTTACACGTAAGCAAAACTAAGAATACAAAAGAAATTGAGGATGAACAAAGCACCAAATAGAGATCCTAGCTAATCCCACCTTATTAAAGAAACTAGACTGGCTGTAAAAGAACTACCAAAGGGAAAAAAGAAACTGGTCCCAAGGAGTTCAAAGGAGAACCCTAGCAAATTTTTAAAGAACTAATACCTCTACTAAAGAGATTATTCTTTAAAATTGAGAAAAAAATACTAAACTCCTTTTATGAGACAATATAGTCCCAATTCTTAAACAGGGAAAGATTAAGCACAGAAAGAAAATGATAGGCATCTCAGACTGGATGTCCTATAGACAATTTAAACTCAACATGTCCAAAACTAAACTCAGTTCTTTCCCCCAAACTCTCACTTCCAAACTCTCCTATTCCTATCAAAAAATACCACCATCTAATGAATAGAGCAGAAGGCCTAGAGTCAGGAAGTCCTGGGTTCAAATCTGGCCTCAGACACTTCCTAGGTGTGTGACCCTGGACAAGTCAATTAACCCCTACTTTTACAATTAACCCCTAGGCCTTCACCATTCTTCTGTCTTAGAATCAATACCAAGTCAGAAGGTATGGGTTTTTAAAAAAAAAAAAGGACCACCATCTCTTCTGTCACCCGGGCTTAAGACCCAGTGTCAACCTTTATTCCCGCTTCTCTCTCCCCTCCCCTCCCCTCCCCTCCCAATATCCAATTAGTAGTCAAGTCCTGTTGTTTCTATCTCTGTAACATTTCTTGTGTCCACTGCCTTCTCTGTTCTCACGCAGTAACCACCCTGCCGCAGGTGCTCATCACTATTGTATTGGACTACTGCAATAGCCTGCTGATTAGTTTCCCTGACCCAAAGACCTTCCACAAATACACAAGTGGACAAGTGATAGGAACAAACAGTTCTCAAAACAAGAATTGTAAACTATCATCAACCACATGGAAGAATGTTCCAAATTATTAATGGGAAATGCAGATTGAAATAATTCTGGTGTTTCATTTCACAGCAAGCAAGTTGGTAAACTGGACAAAAGCCACAGCTAATACTTAGAAAGATTGTGGAAAGTCACCTTCATACATTAATTTTTTTTTAAACCCTTACCTTCCGTGTTGGATTCAATACAGTGTATTGGCTCCAAGGCAGAAGAGGGGTAAGGGCTAGGCAATGGGGGTCAAGTGACTTGCCCAGGGTCACACAGCTGGGAAGTGTCTGAGGGCACATTTGAACCCAGCACCTCCCGTCTCTGGGACTGGCTCTCAATCCACTGAGCCACCCAGCTGCCCCTTCATACATTATTGATGGATCTATGAATTTAATCTAACCATATTGGAAAGCAAATCTGGAACTATGCAAACAACAGGACTACAATTTCTAGACGCTTTGGTGCAGAGGTGTCCAAGGAAGTCACCGATAATGTGCAAGCCTCCACCCGAGTACTTACAGAAGCACTTCTCATAACAAATGGAAGTAGATGCCAATTCACAGGCAAAGCGAACTTGAGACAGAAAGCAATCTATACAAGAACCAGAACAATGTAAAGGGAGGAAGGAACATCTGACTCCCAGCGTTGTAAAACCATACAGGGCAGGCTTGACCTCAAAGAAGAGCTATGAGAAGAAACCATCCCTTGCTGCTTCGTAGAGGTGGGAGTCCATGAGTGTGGCACATTGCAGAGCATGTCACACTTTTTAATGTGCTAAGTGGATACAGGGGAAATGGAAGTGATATAAAAACAGAAGACATTTCATAAAGCATTTTTTAAAGTTATTTAGATTACCTTTGTCAAAGCCATTTTGCCTGTAATAGGCTAAAGCCAGCTCCTCAACAGAACACATGACTGTGGTCACAGTACACTCATCTCCTTTTGTATCGGTGTCCTCCATCAGAAACACAGACTTTCCCATTCCACTTTGTGGGCACATTTTCCCTTTTATAGTCACCTGAACGATATTAAAACAGATATCAGAACATATTACTTATTTTAACACAATTTTTCATGCAGGAACAAAATACTCTTACTTCATATGGATACATTTTCAGTAGATAATTCAAGTATATGGCTGATAACGGGCCAACAAAAAGAAATGTAGACTTTATACTGTTATTCCCCCATCTCTACCTCCTCCCACCCCCCACAGCATGTGACTGCCGGAATTTACTTCTTAGGAAACAACTCAGGATGAAAAACAACAAAATGCCACTGGAGGAGTCTTTCCTCAGATGGTATCAAGAAAACCCCAAGGATAAGAACTTTTATTCACTTGAAAGAAAGAAAAAAAGAAAAACACTGTTTGTATGTTTGGAGTCAATTACCACTCATAAAGAGAGGAACATGAAAAAGAAACAATTTGTTCAAAATGTAAACACAAAATTTCTAATACCGAAAGAGACCAAAAAAAGATTGTTCTTAAATTGCTGGCTCTATAAAAGAGACAAAGTACTGTCAGTTCATCTTAACTATGTGGGAACCAAAGAAAATTCACTCACATGGGTAACATCTTTAATAGTCATAACTGGCATTTTATGGAAAAGGTAGCTGAATTTTTTACAGCTTGGAGAATCTTTCAGTCGAATTGCTCGTTGGTAAAGAGAAAAACGATGTCCCGTTCTTACATGTGGATCCAGCAACCCTTCTGTGATACACTGAATAGCCTAGGACACAACAAAATCACACCTGAGAATCTTAAACATGCCAGACTTTTGTTTCGTTCAGTGGGGTGCTGTGACTTACTCTGCTTTAAAAATTATCAAAATAAACACTTCAAAAATTAGAGCTGAGGTATTGAACTTTGCTTTAGTCAGTTCTGAAACACTTCTGATAGTCCTCATAGTGAATGTATGATTATATGAACTATTAACTACATGATGCTAGTTGCCTCTGATATCCAGTTACAAAGCACAATAAATACTGTCTCCTAATCTTTTTTAAAACCTTACCTTCCATCTTAGAATCAATACTGTGTATTGGTTCAAGGGCAGAAGAGCAGTAGAGTCTAAGCAGTGGAGGTTAAGTGACTTGCCCAAGTCCCACAGCTAGAAAGTGTCTGAATCCAGATTTGAACCCAGGACCCCCTATCTCTAGGCCTGACTCTCAATCCACTGACAGACCTAGCTACCTTCTGACTATTAAGTCTTTATAAAGATCTTTGGAATCACAGAAACCACAATGCGAAATAAGCACTAAATCACAGATTTATTTTATAAATCACAGATATTTTATAAATAAGGAAACTGAGGCCCAGAGTTTGTCTAAGGTTATAGAAATAGGCAGTAAGAAAGCCAGGACTAAAAACTGGAGTTTGGCCAGGTTTTCTTTGAAATGTTCTTCCTACTTTAAAAATAACAAAGAAACAAACAAAAAATTACAATAGCTTCTATAGGGTCAAGTATTGAGGGATAAAATATGATTAAACATTATATACCATGACAGCCACAAATCAGAGTGGGTCAGTGATATAGAATTATAATTTTTCTTTTTAAACTTTCAGCATTATTATTTTTAAAAGCACAGGTTAAACACAACATGAAGTAGCGTACTTACTTGAGTTTGTAGTCAATTCTTTATTATAAAACACTATCTAGTTGTTATTCCTTCACTACAGTGGAAAGGAAAGAGTAAAAATATTCAAGGATTGTCAAATAAGTCTATGAGGAAAGGCTTTAGGAATGAGCAACCCTGGGAATTCTCTGATATAAATCTATATACTAATTCTAAGCTCACAGGTAAATAAAGACAACAAAGTCAAAAGACTTTCTAGTGCATCTTTGCTGTTTCATTCTAATTAACAAAGCATGGATGTAATAAAATAGATAAAAAATGAAACACCACATCCATATGCTTTTAAAGAGGAAAATGACTTTTGTTCACTTGAAACACTTGAAGCTATTTTTTGGTTTTCACAGTAGGAAAAAAAAAGCAATATTTCCACATTCCATAGTTACTGTTTTTCACCCTGAAGTCATCATAATTCGCTTAATGTGCCAATTGAAAAACAAAAGCCCAAAGAGGATCAGACTCAACCATTCAACACAAATGCAAGACTGGAATGAAGATGGGGGTGAAACCAACAACTGGACACACAAAGAGCTACTGTTCCATTCGTATGTGCTTAATAGCCCTTTGATTCCCCACACTGCCCTCTGATGATGTCAGCCGACAAAACCACTTTCTACCTCAAAGCTCTGCCACTCCACTAATCACGGTCCTGGCCAGGAACAGGTGAACCAGTCCAATGGTCTGACGTTAATCATTCAATAAGTTATCTAATTATATAACAAAGTACTGTGGAGAGTTTCACACTTTGTTTTTTTAATCATTGGCTAACTTTATAAGAAAAGGGGAGAAACAAGCAATACCACATTTTGTCATTCTCCACTCAGAGCAGTGCACAGAGCAATGACCCAGGAATAAGGAAGAAAAGTCAGTCTCAGAAACTTCTTAATTGTGCGACCCTGGGCAAATCACTTAACCTCTCTCTGCCTCAGTTTCCTCAACTGTAAATGGAAATAATAATGATACCTACCTCCCAGGGTGGTTTAGAAAATCAAATAAGATAAGTTTAGAGCACTTAGCGCAGTGCCTAGCACAGAGTACTCTTACTAAATGCTGTTTCCCTCCCCCTCGGGATCTCTCACGGGTAGCATCTGCCCCAGTCCTGTCCCTCCCAACCCACCCCTACTCAAGTTCCCTGTTTTTGTGAACAGCGAGGTCAGTCTTCCAATACAGGGGCAAAGCCTGGGTATCTTCTTGGGCATTTTCCTGCTCCTTGTTCCCTAAGTCTTGTTGATTAAGTGTCCAAAATATACAAAAGGCCTTCTCATGGGTTTCCCCACTTCTAGTCTTCTCTTCTAATGCATCTTACAACCACTGTAAGATTAAGCTTCCCCCCACAGAATTCTGATTCAAAACCCTTTCCAGAAAAACCCTCAAATCAGTTCTCTTCACAGGACCCAAACCATGATTAAATGGCTACAGTGCAAGTTCCTGTGTGCTAGGCTCTGGCAATATAAAGACGAAAACAAATGAAAACAAATACAGCTGCCCCCGAGGAGCTGCCATTGGACGGGAGCCCTCCTCTGCTGGGGCCGTCAAACCCACGCCATCTGACACGGCCGCACGTGGAAACCAGAGTTGCAAAGCCCTTCTGGAAAGACGGAGACACCACTCAGCCCCCCTCGATGGGACTTCTCCCACTAATGAAATGGCTAGGATTACTGTCCTCTCCCTGGCTTCAGGAAAAATAATACACAGTACTCACAGGGTTAACACACATACCCCTGCTCAAAGATCTTATTCAGAATTAACAGCTAACGCGTTTCATGTGCCCCCTCCTCTCTGCTCTCAGACTTAAGCCTCTAGCAGGATCACATCCAGGTGCTCCACCCCCATTACGAACCAGAGACGACAGGCCCATGCCTCAAGCCTTAGGTACACCCTGGTACGTCACGCTCCGCCACCTTGTTTTGTTTATTGAGGCCCAGCAACATTTCTAAGTAACGCAGAAAAACGAAACTTGGAAATTAGAAAAATACCTGAACCTGTATTAAAACCGCCCTTCAACCGTGCACCTAGCAGCAAATGCTTGTGTTACTCATCTCCTAAGTAATCCTGATGGATTATGAAAGCTGATTAAAAGAACACTGATTCTCCCAGCGGGTCACCGCAGGGGTCAGGGGGAACTGAGCCCCGCTGACCCTGCCTGTCATTTATCTCTAGCAAGCTCGGTTTGTTGTAGTAAGCTGGTATGCAAGAGGAGCCCAGAATGCTAACGAAACGAGTTGTTAAAAGTTCATGCGACACATCCGGTTAACCTGTAAGAGATCACGTATGTTGAAAAATGACTGCGTGCTGGGTTAAAGACAGAGTCCGTGCCAAGCGGAGCAGCTGCTTGCCGCGCCTGGGCAACAGGTCTGAAATATCCGAGCTGTCTCCCACTCCTCACGTCGCCTAAGCCGCACACCTAGTCAGCAGCAACCCTCGGCTTCGCAGTCTGCGGGCCAGCTTGCGAAACTCCTCCTCTGCCCTGGGCTGCCCTTCCAGGGTGCCTTTCCCTACTTGCCTTCTTAGCCTCTGCCAATGCTGTCCAGACCTGTCCCCTGCCTTTGCTCTAGAGGTTTCCTCATCATCTTTTTTTCTTTTTAACCCTTATAGACTGCCTTAGAACAGGCAGAAGATCCGTAAGGGCTGGGCACTAAGGGTTAAGTGACTTGTTCAGGGTCCCTCAGCTAGGAAGTGTCTGAGGCCACATTGGAACCAGGACCTTCCGACGCCCGGCCTGGCTCTCCATCCACAGGGCCACCCCGCTGCCCTTCTTCATCATCTTTTGTCTGCCGAAGCCCTACCCATTCTCAAACCCTAGCGAAATTTCACCTTTTTCACCAAGCCTCCTCTGACCGCCCCAGCTATAGGTGCTGAGATGGAGGGATTCTGGATTCAGAATCAGAGAAGCTCTTCTTCTATGGGTCCTGAGGCGAGCTATGAATTCTGGGGGGCCGTGGAGGCTCCTCTGAAGGACGAGGACAATAGCCCTCAGGTTCTCTGCCAAATGCCAGTCCGTTCTATTTCCAACGTCCACGAAAATAGCCTACACTTCCAAGAAGCATTTGTTAAGAACCTGCCATCTGGGCCATCCAGGTAGACAGAGCGCCTGGCCTGGAGTCAGAAGGGCTCAAGTCCGACTGCCTAGCTTTTGCCTTTCTGTCCTAAGAGTTGTTACTAAGATAGAACAGAAGGACCCACTGGGGATGCCATGGAAAATAGGAAAACAGTTTCTGTCCTCCTGGAGCACAGACTATTGGAGAGCATATGACAAGTTCTGCTAACAAGACAATGTCATTTAAAATTAGTTTTGCTTAACAGGAAATAATAAACATCAAACTTCTATTTGAAAATTTTCTTTAAGGGGCAGCTGGGTTGCTCAGTGGTTTGAGAGCCAGGCCTAGAGACAGGAAGTCCCAGGTTCACACCTAGCCTCAGACACTTCGTAGCTTGTGACCTTAGTCAATTTACTTAATTCCAGTTGCCTTGCCCTTGCTGCTCGTCTGCTTTGGAACCAATACTTAGTATTGATTCTAAGATGGAAGGTTAGGGTTTTTCTTAAGAAAGAAAATTTTCTTCAGTATCTTTTACAACATTTTATTGGAGCGAGGAGAAGGATGGACAAAGAGAAATGACCTAACAAAGAAATAATATTTTAATTGCTGTATTTTTTCAAAAGATTCAGGTAGCCTTTAAAAATGGCAGCACTAGAGCAGCTAGGTGACACAAAGGAGAGACTGCCTCCTGGAGTCAGGAGAACCTGGGTTCAAATATGGCCTTAGACACTTTTTAGCTGTCTGACCTTGCTCCTCTTTTGTCTTAAAGTTGATACTCAGAGAAATCCAGAAGAAAACATGATCTATCACTTGTTTATAGGGAATCTGATTTGGGCTTTTAAAGGATTACTCTTTTATAAAAACGAATAATATGGAAATGGATTTGAGTGATTATATATGTGGAAAAATTTTTAAATAAAAAAGTTAATAGAAAAAAATTGATGCTCAGACAGAAGGTAAAGATTTTTTGGGAAAAATATATAGCTTAATAGTTGATCATAATTTTTTTAAGCTTAAATGTTAATTGAGAATGATACCTGTTCAATACGTTTCAAGTGTTGATGTAAATTAAGTGCCAATCTGTCCCACCATCGTCCTCTGCTCTCAAGACAATATATTTTTTGAGACAAAAGATTTTCAAGTTCTTCTACTGCTTCCTGTAACAATAAGAATCTTTCACTTAGACAAATGAAAATTAACTCAACTTGAATTAAGTCTATAAACAAATCAACATCACAAAATGGATTTACAAATCACATTTCCACCCAAAGATGAGACTGACAAAACTCTATTCATTTTATATGCACTTTAAGGTGTTTCTCAGGTAATATAAGGATGAGTTGGCCAACCACATTTTTCATCTGATCATCTTTGTAATCAAGTACTAAGAAGGCCAGTCAGGTTTCAAGAATGTGGTTTTTGTTCATTAACTTTTAATAATTTTTCTCCAGGTCATGCAAATTGGCCCTGTGAAAACTGAGGTTTCAAACTACCATCCTCTGGTGAACCGAGCCCATTGTCCAGACTGGCGTTATTATGGTCCTTCTTCATTAGCGTATGGAACCATCTTCTCAGAGTAACCTTCTATTGATAAGGAAATGCCAAGAGCAGAAGGAAACCTTAAGTTTTCACAAACTATTCCTGGTATAGGAATAAAGCCATTTTGTTTTGTTTTGTTTTTTATTTTTTTATAATATATATATATATTACATGTGTAATATATATATATATATATATATACATATATATATATATAACTGACAGCTTTTTTTTTATAAAAACTGTCAGTTATTTTCTTTCCAAATAATCCATGATACCTAGTGAAAAATGGTCAGTGGTGAGGCTATTCTCAGAACACATCAAACTCATACTTTTACCCTTACTTTTTATGTCTCTTTTTTCATGTACGTTCTGTCAGATCTATTCAGTAGGAGAGGGGAAAGAATAAGGGATTCCAATGTTTGATAATCTTAACAGTCTCTTCTCTTTCATCTTCCCCCAAACCCAGTGAATTACTTTTCTCAATTATTCTAACTTTTTTATTATTGGCTGCAAGAATGAATAAAAGAACTCAGAGCAACATAATCATATGCAGAAATCTGATTTTTTTCATACTAATGGCATTCATATACCTAAAAGAGCAGAAAAGTAATATACTCAAACCATACCTCATACAGGTGTAATCTCTGTAGTATTTCAACTGCTCTAGAGAAAATCCTTGTATAAACCCACCCAACAGTAAAACACCGCAGGAAAAGAGGCAAATCTTCATGGTATCTAAAATAAAGTTGACATACCAAGAATTTAAAATTAATGCCAGGTTATAACACATGTACAGATCTGGGGTTCCAGACTGGAACACGTACATGGATACAGACCACAATCTCCCATGCTCAATTAGAGGCATCCGGGTGGCACAGTAGTTAGGGAACTGATGTCAGGTCTTCCTGAATTCCAATCTAGCCTCAGACACTTAGCAGCTGAGTGAGCCTGGGCAAGTCATCTGCCCTCTGTTTGCCTTAGTTTCCTCAACTATAAAACAGGGATAGTAATAGCACCTATTTCAAAGGGTTGTTTTGAGGATCAAAGGAAATAATAAAAGTGCTTAGCACTGTTCCTGGCATGTACTATGTAAATGCTTCCTTCCTTCCTCCTTAATTAGATATTTATTGCTTAAAAAAATAATTGCCACCCAATGGCCCACATTTTAGTGATAATATTTTTAAAAACTGATTTGGGTTGGAAGTGGGACTCTTGAATAACAGGTCCACAACTGGAGCATTTCCAGCTTAGCAGAATTGGAGAACCTGCATTCTATGAGTCCAAAATCACCTTCATGCCACAATTTGGCACTGGAAAAAGACTTGAGTAGTGGATGTTAATAATAAGGCAATTTGGGGTTTTCAGACTTAAAAAGAAATCAGTTATCAACAGTTTAAAAATAAACTGAATGTCTTCAAAACCACACATTATCTACCTCAGCCTTCTATGCTTTCCCACATCCCAATTACAAAATACAAATGAATTCTTCTCTGTCCAGGTTTTTAGTATATATTCTCACATCCTTGAGAGGCAGCCCTGCATCAGGACACTGTAGAGAGCTAGCCTTGAAGTCAGCCAGACACTAGTTCAAGTCTCACCCCTGACACACACACAGTGGCTGTGAGACCTCAAGCAAATCACTTCTCTCAGGGCCTCAGACACCCTCCTGCTAAGACTCTAAGCTAGAGAAGGACTGATCTGCGATTCTGAAACAATGAAATGCTCCCTACAGCGTTAAACAAAAAACCAGTCTGGGTCACTCTACTGACCACACACCATCGAGTTCCCCTAGCAGCCTGAATCTACTAACAGAGGGCACTTCCTAAAGAATAACCATTCTGGATAGATGAGTATAGTAAAAACGATTTCCTTATGGGATTTATTGCTCTAAATATTCTAAAAACGAAAGGATTTCATTGATGAATATTTTATAAATGCTGAGTGGTGAAAGAACGATCGGTAGAATTTCTTGACAATATGTGAAGATTCTCAGGAACTGTCGTATAATATGATGTGAGACATCTTGTGCTGACCATGTGGAACCCTTAAAAGCAACTGCTCCCTCTAGTTTCATCTGAAAAATTGTACCCACTTGAATTTCCATTTGATGAATAAACCTTGTATGTTTCCCATAACCTCTGCACCATTTCTTTGTTTCTTCTGCTTTTCAAATTCAGCTGACTGGTTAGCAGCCAATTAAATGATGACAAGTGAAAAACAGATTATTGTTCACACATATTAAGTGCACTTTCTTAGTGGGATAAAAGCTCGTTTTAAGCTCTTGGACTGTTTCTCTTTAACATGACAGTGTCTAAATAAGCAAGAAAGGTATAGTTCCAGCTATAGTGCTTGTTTGACCACAAAATTAGCAGCATGATCTTCATGCCAAAAATAAAAAAAGTCTTTCATAAACTGAACATGTTCCTTGATCTATACATCTGAAAATACAGCTATAAGCTTTTACCTTAGGGATGGATGATTTTTTAGCTTGTTCCAATCCTCCTTTGCACACTTGCAGAGCTCATTAGCTTCTTTCCAGTTCCCATTTGCCATAGCAACAGAAATATCATTCAACATATGAGCAGCGGAAGCATATCTGATATTTTAAAAAGTCACAAGGAAAAGTCTAGTGAAAAAAGGATTTGGGAATCAATCTAATCCATTTTTTTTAACTTAACTTAAAAAATTAATCTATTTCTTATACTTAATTTCTCTCCAAGATCAGTATTTCAAAGTTAGAAAAAGTATGGTAGTCCTAGTCACTATTACTTAAAGGCAAAATGCTCGCTTTTGTAATGATAATTGACTAATGCTACCACAGCCAGAAGATCTAATACAGTTTGTTCCATGAAATAATTCACTCACCACAAGCTAAACAAAAGGCTGGACTTTGAAGCACTTTTGCTCAACATCTATCTTTTCATTTGTAATTTTTTTCTTAGGACTATGGCCCACAACTGGCAAACTATTCATTCAAATATAGTTCATTATTTCCACATACGAAACAAAAAATCCATGTTTGTTTTTATTCTGGGTAATATTGGCAATTAAAAACACAATAACTATTATAGTCACCTGGCATAATCCTACCTGATGAGATCTTCTTTATCTTGGAAGACTGGTGTTTTTCTATTTATTGTGTAACTCGGGAAAGTTAATTGGCCTCTGTTGACCATAAGTACTGTAAAAAGCTGGCCTTGTCCACCACAGGGAGCTTCTTCTTCTTCTACTGAATCAGTCAATGAAAATAGCAGCAAAATACGGGAAAACACAGACCGAGGACCTTTACAGATCCTTACAGATTGTCCTACCAAATCCTTTGCCCTAGGAAAAAAAATGTATAATATATATTTACTATTGTCATTTTAAGGATACTAGATATTAAGATATTAAATAAAAACTGTTCAAAAATTATTTTTTCACAAGAACTAATACAAAGCTGGAGTATAAATTCACTATAAAATGAAAAATGTAGATATTAAAATATCAGAAAAGTCATTCAACATAACTGAAATATTTCATTTTAACACAAACAATTCACAATTCCTGATCCCAATCACTTTTTAAACAAACAAAATATATTTATGTGAATTTTCATTTTTTCATTATTATTTTTATTCCTTAGAAGAGAGAGAATCATTTTGCATGCTCAGCAGTGGTACAATAGTCAAATGAAAGCAAATTGTACAGTAAGCCAATTTTCATCCCTTGAGGCTAGCTCTATTCAATAGTTATTTCCAAGGCTTACTTGAGACAGCATTGAACCTTCTGGGAGGACAAAACACTGGGGAAAAAGTTGAGGCCCAACAAGTGGGAAGTAACTGAGCAAATTATGGAATATAAATGAAATGGAATAGAATCCTCACCTGCCAATAGAAAGGAAAAAAATAATGAATTTAGAAAAATATAGATAGGCTTATGTGACCTGGTACACAATAAGGAAAGCAGAATAACTTGAAAGATCACTGAACTCAGATTAAATGGCCTGACTAATGTTGGTCCTGCAGGACTAAGGACAAGACACTTCCTTCCTCCCAGCAGAAGTGAAGGTTACAGTGTAAATGCTGTCATCCTTCCTTGCTGGACTGTTTGGTTTTTCTTAGGTTTATGGGGAAGTGAACAAGTATTAAGAAATGACTATGGTGTAAAAAGATTCATCAACAAACCTTTTTTGTTCTTTAAAGAGATAACACAATATTGCATAAAGAGAATCATGTTGGGAAAAATGGTAAGAGTCCTGACCTTAAGAGCCAGAAGACCTACATTTAAGTTCTAGTTTTGCTATTTATTAACTGGGGGATTATAAACAAGTTGTCTCACCATTAAGAGCCTCCGTTTTTTCCATCAGTAAAATGGACATGATACTACTTACTATCCTTAATTCTCAGGGTTGTTATCAAGAAAGTATTTTGTAAAGCAAACTGCTGAGGAATTTATGTGTGAATAATAGCAAAGTGAACAGGACCCTTTTTAAACATCCTCATAAACAAAATTTTGATCAGACCAACTGCTGCAATCCAGCAACTCTTAAAGATTAATTTCTAATGCCTCCTGCTGGGTAGAGCTGATATGTGCAAAGTCTGTCATTTTAGCTTCATGTTATGAATCATGTTCTAATGGATCTGTCTGTGATCCTGAAGATGCGGATGTGCCCCCCAACACAGACGGAAGCCCGTCCCGCTCCCTTCCTGCACATGTTCTTCCCTAAGTTTGCCACAGAAGCTCCAATATAGGAGTGGCCTTCCTGGCTTTTTTGCGCCACCCCAAGCGTGTCAGTGCCGCTGCTGGGCTGCCCGCCGATGATCTCTCGCTCTAACCACTGCGGTCCGCAGCCCTTCTTTTGACCCTGCATCGCCCAGAGCCTGGTGTTTCCTCCTTTGCCGGCTCCCGCTGTCCATGCGCTCCCCATTGCCTCAGCGTGACCCTCGTCTCTGGGTCTTGGGGCCTGATGTGCTCTGTGTCGGATGGCTCAGGAGCCCCTCAGGAAGCCTGAGAAGAGAGGCCGCGGCGTCCGGGAGAAGCTCGGAGCTGTGAAGGCAGCGTTACAATTTCCTGATGCCAATCCAGGCCTCTCTGTGGTTCCTTTTACATTTTAAGGCAACTCCCTGTCCCCTTGTACTGCCGGGCTCACACAAGCGCACACGTACACACACGTATATACACGCATGGATCCCCATGTGTACGGCCCTATTTGTGTCTCTGTGTGCACGCATACACACACAGAGGGGCATGTGTATAACGTTCCTGTGTCCATCTAACTGCACGTCAGCATCAGGGCAGAAGACATTCTCTGTCACTTGAGGGTCTCTTCCTGGTGAGGGCTGAGGCCTCTCCTTGGAAAAGCTGGTGGGTCTCCTCCCAGAATCCTCGGCGACATTCCAGCTCTAAAGCCCTGGGCGGACATGACCGCATGGATTCCTCGCACCCTCCTGGGAGGGAGGTGGTGCGAGCTTTGCTCTCCTTCACAGACATCCCAGGAAGCGGAGATCTGTAGGGTTTCAATGACTTCCCGAAAGTCAGCGGCAGAGGCAGAACAACTGGCTTCTATCCACGTTGCTGTATTTATTTCAAGGAAAATGTAATTTGTTAAAAATTCCCACTTAAAGTCATTCCTCTGAGCAGGCAGAGAGGGGTTACACCCTACATCGCTGAAGGGAACGCACAGGAATGAAAGCAGAGATTCACTCGGGGATTTCACATAAAAAATCTAGTCCTTGGAACTCTGAAGTTGGGGATGACTGACCTAAGGCATGATGTTAAAAAATCTCAATAGGAAGCAATGCTAGAAAATCCTAAATGTTTCTGTAGCCTTCTTTGGCGCTTCAGTGAAAGGCAAATGTAGGTTTGGTGGAACATTTTTCAGAATCGTAAAACTATAGGATGAAAACCTTGTCTAAAGGTCAAAATATATTTAATCACCAAAACCTGAGGGTCAGAGCTCTGTGAAGCACGATGCCCACAGTCTTAGAAATTTTCACATGCATAGGTTACTATGAAAACACTGTAAAATGTAAATTATCAGAACTAAAAATATTTTCAAAAGGGGATTTCTTATATACATTTTTGGCAGAGGTTTTTAATGAAAAAAAAAAAGATATTTTTCATTGGAGCAGTAGATTGTATTTCTATTTTGTATCCTAATGTTTGAATATATCTGGTGTAGCACAAATAATAATTACAAATATTACTATAGAAAAAGATAGTTTCCTGGCCATCTATGCTCAGGAAAGGCAATATATTAAAATATTAGGGCTGTTGAAGTTCTGGACTGAAAGTTTTTTACACTAAAATCCTATGGGAATATGTACATTTCTGCCTAGGTAAAATTTTGTTACATTAATTACAAGGTACAACTCACCAAAGAGTTTCCTCCATCCTTTATTACTTTTCTTTGAGAGGAATTAGTACTGTTTCTTTTTTTTTTTAACCATATGTGTGATTTCATCATTGCAGAGAACTCCAAGTGAGGAATCTTTTCGTTGATAAAAACAGAATAAAAACTACTTGGCAATTTCTGGTCTTAGAGAATTACCTGGGTAGGAAAACAAGTGATTTGTCAGAGCCTCACACCTACCATGGGTCAGAGGCAGGACTTGAACCCCAGACCTTCCTAATGCCAAAGCTGATTCTCTATACACTATGCCATGATGTTGCTTCCTCTATTTTTGTTTGGTTTTTTTAAACCCTTACCTTTTGTCTTAGAACCGAAAAACAATATCATAGTCCTGAGGCAGAAGAGCAGTAAGGACTAGACAATCAGGGTTAAGTGACTTGTTCAGGGTCACCCAGCTAGGCAGTGTCTGAGGTCAAATTTGAACCCAGGACCTCCCCACTCCAAGCCTGGAACTCTATCCAATGAGCCATCCAGCTGCTCTTCCTCTGATTTTGAAAACAGAAGATTTTGCTACTCCTTTGAAAAACTTAGCATTCTCAAAGCAGGACTGTGTTGCCTGTACACTCAAGCAAGAAATGATATTTGTCATTTCAAGAAAAGTTTTAAAAATTATGGTTCTTTCATTTTTTGACATTTGTACCACTGAAATAAGTACCTGACTTCTACAACAAATACAATGTATAAAAAGTATTATTTCTTCAATTCTTAAAGCCAGTCAGAAGTTTTTAATACATTAAAATCCAAGGGTACCTTTTCAAAATCACTGTACCAATGCTGGGCTGATTCTTGCCAAAATTGAAGACGGAACGCTGTTTGGCCAGCCTGAGAAATGTGTCCACTAGCTGCTGTTTCTGTCCACTGGAATTCGTCAAATGAAACATCTTTGCTAAGGTTTTTAGCTCAGAAGCAGAAAGCAACTCAAGTACTTCAGGGAGTTCTTGTAATTCTGATTCTAGAGAAGTAAAAGCATAAGCATTTAAAGGGGAATTACTATTTAAACTTTAGCTCGAGCTTCTACAAACATAACCTTTCAACAACAATCCCAAAGATAATCCCTCCTCGAGTGAGACATAATTTTTTTAAAAAAGGAAAAACAATTGGTTCTTCTCCTGTAATGCTACAGCTAAACCTAACAAAACCAGGAAGGCACCAGCCTTTCCCAAAACCCAACCGAACGTTTTTTCACCAAGATCTAGGTTATTCTCACAAATAAGTGAGCAAATAAACTATAACTTATACAGTATGACAGAATATCATATGGGGCTCCAACTAGAAGTCTCACCTCCTTGGATCCACATAAAGCCTGAGTTTCATTGCTTTGACTCAACAATTTGGTTTCCAAGAGCTACTTATCCCATCACATATATCTCTGTGAAAGATCTGAATTTAACCATATAGGGTCTAACTCCTAACCACACACACACACACACACACACACACACACGTTTCCTTTCCTCCAAACTAAAATTCCCAAACTTAGTGAAAGGTCTGAGGAGCTGAGGTTGTTTAACCTGGCAAAAAAAATTGTGGGGAGGGTCTTGAGAGGGAGTGTAATAGCTATCTACAAGTATTCAAAAGGTTATCATTTGTAAATGGAATTAGATTTATTCTGCTTGCAAAAATCCTGGGAGAAATGGGTATAAATTGTAAACGACTGAGGTTAAGAAAAACTTTCTTTCTATGAAAGGAATAAAAGGACATTATCACAAATGAACTTTAGAAGGCTGGATGACAATTTAGGAGAAAAGAGGGAAAGAGGAAAGAAGGGAGGAGGAAGTGAAGGAGATGTGTTTGACTGATTACGTACCTCTTAGAGACCAAAACTAATTCATATTCTGTAATTCTGTGAAGTTCTGTTTTTGTCTAGTTTCTAGTTTTATTTGTTTGTCTTAATTATAAAAGCTTCTCATTCAAAGGGGAAAGAAATAATTATTGATCTATTACAAAGGTCATTTATTAACCACCAGCTATATGCACTATATTAAGCAAAAAGTTACATAAATAAAAATGATCCTTTTATCATAAAATAATTAATAAAAATGATCATGTAGCTTATAATCTAAAGCTTTAATATTTTAAGAAGCCATGTTTTCCTTGATGGTGTTCCATCTACTGATACCATCAACCTCAACATCAGGATTCATGAATGGCAGTGTCATCGTCCACCCCCACCCTCAACACCCGTCCAAAAAAAAAAAAGGCAGGGTGGCCAAGATTGTAGAGAAAACTTTCTCACAAATAGATAATACTCCTCCTCAGACAACAGATATACAATCTGTACTCAAATCCTTTTAAACTTCCTAAGTCCTTCCAAAATCTTTTCCACTGACATTAACTTAAAAAAAAAAAAGAATCAATCACCAAACATTTATTAAAGGCTTATTAAAATATGCCAAGTACTGTGCTACAGACTAAGGTAAATACAAAAAAATCCAAAATAGTCCTTGTCTTCAAGAAACTTAGATATTAATATGAACCATGTAACCATGGAAAAATATTCTAAATTAATTAATTAATTGATTGATTAAAAAGAAACTTAGATGTTAATGGGGAAGAGAACATTTAAATAATTATGTATGCCCACCATAGAGAATAAAATAACATTAGAGAAGAAGACTCAAGTAACTGGTGGGGATCAGGAAGGCCTCTTGGAGAGATGGCTTTTTAATTGATTCCTGAAAGAAACCAGGGATATCCAGGAGCTGTGGTGAAGACAGAAAACATTCTAGGCAGGGACAAGCCAAGGCAAAGACAAGGAGGTGGGAAATAACGAACAGTGCAAGAACAGCAAGTAGGAAAGTATTAAGTCACAAAATACATGGCAGGGAATAATGTCCTAGAAGACTGGAAAAGTAGGAAGGGTTCAGATAATGAAGAGCCTTAAATGTTAAATGTAAAAATTAATATTTGAATCACAAAGTAATAAGAAGCCACTATATTATATTCTTGTCCTTTGGCGACTTTGGAACATGGATTAGAATGGAGAGTCTTGAAGCAAGGAAACCAATTGAAGATTATTGCAACAGTCTACTCAAGAGGGCTGAGCTAAGATGGGGGTCACATGGGCTGGGTGAGAAAATCAAGGACACAAAAGGTGTGAACAGAGCATCCTGGGAAGACGGTGGTTCCCCCAACTGCAGCAGTGAAGTTCAAAAGGAGGAGGATTTAGGGAGAAAGAATAAGAAGTTCTGTTTTGAACATATTGAATTTGAGATGACTACAGGATGTCTAGCTGGAACTCAGTTTCACCTCCACGTTAAGAAAAGGCATCGAAGTAAAAATTCATAACATCCAAATGGATCAGAGACGTCCTCCGTGCAGGAGCTCCCTCCAAGGATGCAGACAGTAACCTCCTCCTGTTGTCCATCCTGTGTAGCTCTCGTCAGTGTCATACCACAAGTGGCTCGAGTTTCACCCACCATGCCGGAGGCCTTCCTGTCTTGGCTCTCAATAATGTGCGTGGAGCATTGTGACCTTCCACCTGCCATCCCTTGCTATTGCCACAGGCTCGGCCTCTCTGCTCTTTGTCATACACTTTTTAGGTGAGAAGCTTTTCTCCTGCCCTTCAGACTTACCAATGGTTATATGTTGCAAACTGTTCACACCCACCATGTTCCCTTCCATTGCCTTCTATGTGATATTCATCTTTAATCCTTTGGTCATGAACAGGCAGTGTTGTTCCAGGTCTTGCTGCCACAGAGCAGCCTTGGTAAATGTTAATATTGAAAAGATGGGCCTTTCCTGTGACAGGAAGTTGGGGGTCAGTAAAAGTGCTCTTCATTTTCCTAAAAGCAATCCCTGCCCCTCCTCTTTGAGTCTGGGCCAACTCAGTGTCCAACTGTATGTTCTGTCCAAGATATTCATACCATTGATCAGGCTCTATAGTGTTTCCATTCAGATCCACGTTGAAAATGAGACAATAGACATTTCATTTCTTTCCTCTTCCGGGTGGGGATGGGCAGGTCAGACTCCACTGAGGGATTATACATCTTTTCCAGGAGGCTCTACAATGTCTTGGAGCTTGATGCAATCAACACTATCTGAATGTAAGACCATCTGGAGGACTTAACCACCCACAGAGAATGTCTCTTCAGCCTGGAATCTGTGTTGGACCTCCTCCAGCGCAGTGGTAAATACTTTGGCAAGGCTGCGTCTCCTTTTTTATAGCTCACCTGATGTTTATTCTCAAAAGGTCACTGAGCAGCATTATTTCTATTTTTACATCTTCCAAGGAATACTGAAACAAGTAATATAAGGACAGGAGACACCTTATTGTAAAAGAACCTATAAGGTGGCATTACATCCTATCAAGTCCAATGTTTTTTTTTTTTCTTAATCCACAGTAAGCACAACAGGATCTTATATTCCGTATGCCTTTCCATCAGTTGAGTTACTTAAGATGTTGTTCATTACTGAATATCCTCTGAGAAGGCCCGATGGCCACAAGAACAGCTGGCAAGGTTGCTTCCTCAAATGAAGGCTCAGAGGCAAATTCACCAATCAGCGAAGAGGTCTCTGAGGCTTTGCCACCATGAAGCTGGCTGCTGAGCAGAGGTCCAGAAGGAAAATCTGGGAGTCATGGACTAAATCAGAAACCCATCGCAGGAAGTACAAAATGTCTTGGAAAGAACAAAGCCAGTTCTAGATACGCAGGGGGCTGCAAAAGGGGTGGGTGGGGGTGGCTTCTTAGATCATGGTTTTCCTTTTCCTTCCTCTAAATCCTAGGCTGCCTACCCACTCATGGTAAGGCTGGCTGAGAAGAACAACAGACTTCCTATTGCCTGAATAAAATGAGAGTCCTTCTTGCAGGGTGGATGACCATCAGTCCTTCCCCTCTGCCCTTCCACTGTACAGTTTATATCCACAGGCACTGTTGTCTGACCTGCTAATGTACCCTAAGGATCCCTTAATTTTGCCATTCACCTAGAGATGCACCCTTAAGACTCCCAGGCCTTTCTCTCTGCCATGAAACTGAATTCTTTTATCAGTGTTGTTTCCCCCAGTTAGATTGAACTCCTTGAAAACAAGGCTAGTCTTACTTTTTTGGTTTGTATCCTCAGAGATTAAATGCACAGTGCTCAATTCATAGTAAATAAGCACTTAGCACTTAGTAAAACACTTAATAAACTCAATATTTTGAAAGATGAAAACTAAAAATCAAATTTTAGGAGCATTTTTTATTTTAGTTTGTTTCAAAAATTGGGCTTTTAATTCTACCATTAAAACTGATAAGAGCCTTTGAGTGGCAGTTCAGATTCCTGACAGAGGAAGAAATCGAGATCAATTAAGTTCTTCCTTTCTGTGCATTTGCTAATGCAAGCATTCTTGGGTAATTTTTCTCTGTTCCAAGCAGCTCATCAACAACTGGGATCTTTTAAGAGCATAGAATGCTGAAACTGCCAATAATTCAAATAACCAGGGAAATATTGATTCCCAAGCAGAAGTCCATGCTGAATTAATGTTATTTTAAAAGCAATGCAGAAAAGAATTAGGAATTGAGAGCATATCCATGAATTGGGGAATGGCTGAACAAATTATGGTACATTTTGGTGGCGGAAAACTACTGTGCTATAAGATAAGATAAGAATATATATTAAATACAATATATAGACATATAACATAAAAGAAAAGATTATTTCAGAAAAAGCAGGAAAGATCTGCAGGAACTGATTCAGGGTGAAATAAGCAGAACTGGGAGAACATTGTACATAATAACAGCAATATTGGATGATAATTATCTGTGAAAATGTGGCTACTCTCAGCAATGCAGTGATCTAGGACAATTCTAAAAGACCTATGATGGGGACCCTCCAGAGAAAGAACCACTGGAGTCCTCTTTCGCATAGATTGGAATAAAAATCTGTCTTTCTCATAAGAAGTGCTAAGAACCTAGATGGAAGTGAGTACTTTCCCTTCCTCTTGGATCACCCCCACCTCCTCTACAAACAAAACCACATTTCAAAGGCCTTGAAGGGTGGAGTAGTTCACAATCCATCAAATTTTGTAATCTACAACCCAGTAATTTACTCATCTTTAACTAGATATCTACAACCCAGTGATGAACTAGATGTCTAACTCACTTATAAAGTAATCTACAACCCAGTAATTCACTTATCTTTGAAAGATGTCAAAGATGATGAGGGCTGACCGGAGCAAAAGGTGGGAAGGGAGAGGAGTTTCTTTGACTGGAGAGCCTATAAACTGAATCTTTGTTTAGACTCAATACTTGGACTTCCTTTGGCACCCAAAGCTGGGGAGCATCCCTTTCAAGGAAAGAACAAACTGCGGTCTCCTACTTTGACTTCTAAGCTTCATGTCTGTGAACTCCTTTCAGTGGTGGGTCCACTGTCTGTGACCCCATCCCACACATCACTGTATTTATAGTTTTATTTGGGGGTTTTGGTTTTACAGGAGAGTGATCTTCCAACAATGACCAATGTGGAAGTGTGTTTTGTATGACAATAATAAAAAATTTTAAATAAAATAAAAGCAATTTAGATATTAAGTTCATTTCACATTTCTTATTATTAATCATACCTGTCTGAAGAAAGCCTACTTGCTTTAATTCTTCAATTGTTGGTGATAAATCTGGGTCAATCTCTCCATAATCCAGCTTGTTAGTTTTTATCCATATTTGCTTGCGTTGAAAAAGTCTTACATATAACTTCTGCCCACTTGCTACAGTAATTAAAAGGAAAAAAAATTAAGTATATTAACTTTCTCCATAAAATATTATAGATTCATTAATGCTAGCATTCATATAGCACCTACTATGTGTCAAACACTATGCCAAGTGCTTTAGGAGGTAAGTACTGTTATTATTCCTATTTTAAGGTACAGGGAATTGAGGCAAACAGAGGTTAAGTGACTTACTCAGGGTCATACAACTAGTTAAGTGTCTGAGGCTAAATTTGAACTCAGGCCTTACTGATTTCAGGTCCAGTACTCCTCCACTGTGCCATAGATGCTTCAATATTTCCATTTTTTTTTTGCAGGTATGTATATGCAAATATGTTCTTTAAAGTAAAAATGTTTACAAGAATTTAAGTATCTCTTCTAAGAAATCCTTAATTTCTTTGAAGGGGTAACAAGATTATAGGGTTTTGAGTCAGAAAGGAATTTAGGGGTCATCTACACCAACTCTTATTTTACAGATGATGAAATTAAGATCTTTTATTTCAAGTAGAATTTCTTTTTAAGAAGGAATAAATTTTATTCGGGTCAAAAGAATCTCCTTGCACATGGGAAATGTCACTGAACTTAGTCGATGAGGTCAGGAAGAGGTCGGTTCAAATCTTGCTCTTTGTATACTAGCTATGTGACCCTAAATCACTTAAACTTAGTCCTTAGCTGAATCATAAGTAAAATGAGAGTTAGACTTGATGGCCTCTGAATTCCCTTATACTTCTATAATCCTATGATCACATTCTCCATTTGACCATTTCTGAATTCTGAGAATTAAATGAAATCACTTTATCATAACCTAAACCTAACCCATTCTTGTTTACTGCTACTTTCCTTAAAAGGGATCTTTCTGACCCATAAAGTATCAAACAAATCTTCTTTGCCTCAATAACTGCTAAATTACAATACAGTTTAAAATTATAACAATCTTCCTTTTCAACTTTTCCACTAAAATAAGAAGTCAATGTTTCTCTAAAAAAAAAGAAAATAAGAAAAAGCTAATTTTTAAAACAGGATTTAAGAACTCAATTAGTTACTTATAGCATATAATTAATTTATTTTGATATTAAAAATTCAGAACATACAAACATGACCATCACATTTAGAGATGAACCTTCTAATTTTAGTTATAGTTTATCATAAGGATTCTTAAACTTTCATGGCATAAACCCCTTTAGCAGTATGGTTAAGTTTATAGAACCCTTCTCAGAATAATGAGTTTAACTGCTTGATCACATGGATCGATGGGAATATGATTGGGGACCTAGGTTCTAAACAATCACTCTAGTGCAAATACTAATAATATGGAAACAATTCTTGATCAATGGCACATGTACAACCCAGTGGAACTGTTCATTGGCTACAGGAGAGGGTTGGGAGGAAGAGAGGGAAAGAACATGAATCATGTAACCAAGGGGGAAATATTCTAACTCAATTAATTAAATAAAAATTTTCAAATAAAAAATACATTTGTATCATAATTTAAAAAAAGAATAATGATGTTATTTTGTTTTAAATTTACAATTGCTAGAAATGCTACTGTAAAAATGGACTCAAATCCAGGACTTCAATCCCCAGACGTCCTTATTCCACATTCTACCAAGTATCTCAACCTTGGTTCCTATACTCCTATAATCTGGTCCCTTTTCTGCCTTTCATAGTGTGGTACCTTTCTGTAGTCCTGGCTACTGACTGGGTAAATGCATCATTGCTTAGATCATTTAATTGGGCCCTGATTCAAGGACCTGTTATAGATTTATTTTTCTTTTACTTAGAATTTTTACACATAAGACTTTGATAGTCTATATTTTCATCCAGAAATTTTTCTTTTTTATTTGGATTTTTCTGATGTCTTTTTAATTTCTTCTACCAACTGATTCATATACCTCATACCTCAGCCATGTATCCCTAAGTGATCCTGTGTTTTTTCAATTACCCTCTTAACGGGGGAATGTAAAAAAATATCTAAATTGCAAAGTTTAAATTCCTTTTGAGAAGAATCTTAGGTAAAGAACGATGCTACTTTCCTGAATCCAGAAACTGAACTGTTGGAGAAGACACCATGAAGAAGCCTCCAGACCACAAGCTGTACAAGAATGAACTTTAGGTGTAGTTGATTGAACACTTATTTGTATGTATACTTTCATGCCAGAAAGGGGATTGCCCCTTAACTGGCTTTTTGTCAATGTGTCCAGCAGTTATTGGTTTTGTTCTTTTTTTTCCCCTATTATCCTCAAATTATTGTAGTCTTTAAGTTGATTATGTTTTTATGATCCTTTGGGGAAGTCCTTCTTCCCCAGAGGATCAAATGGGGGGATGTAAAAATGGACTCGAATCCAGGACTTCAATCCCCAGAAGTCCTTGCTCCACTTCCCCAAAATGCTTTGTAATCTCACTGAATTCTCACCTGGGCCGAGAACAAATCATTATTTAAAGGCTCTCTGCCCACAGCAGGGTCTTCTTTCCTGTTTTGGCTTGCAAGCAGATGCAGCTCTTTTGATAATGTAGGTGAGGTTGTGTCTAGGCCTCTCTGGGCCTAGACACATGTTTTTCTTATTCTGTATTTTCTTTAATCCTCAACCTTTAATAAACCTCTAAAAATATAATACTCCTTGGAGAGGGAAACTAATTTCTACCTGCCTCAGTCTCCACCCAAATTTTAATCTTTACACTACATAACAGATATTAGATTTTAGTAAAAATAAAAATGTATTTTTTCCATTCAAACTCATGGATCTCCGAAATCTATTTAGAAACTCAAACTGAACTGTTATAAACTCACCTTCAATTTTTATAGAAATCCAATTCAAAACTGAATTGTTTTTTTTTGAGTAAATTGTTTAAATTTAATTTTATATTAATTATATTTAAAATTAAATATTAATATCTAAATATTAGATTTTGATAAAATTAATTTTTGTTCATGAGAAAAATCTTTAAAGTAATTACAAACCAAAGAAATTGCTAGTTTTGATAAAGCATTGGTCTAGGAATCAGGAAACCCTAGCTCTAGTCTTAGTTTTGCACTAACTAGTTGTGTAATCCTCCCAGGTCACATTCTCTGGACCTTGGTTTTTTCATCTACAAAATGAGGTTAGGCTTTATTATCTCTGATGTTTTTTAAAGCTCTAAGATTCTATAACCAATCAGAGAAATTAACAACAACCACATTCCTTCCTCATTTTCATAAAAGCAACAAAAACAATTAGCAGTGGATTTCAAGTAACACAAAGAAATATGATTATAAAAGATATGCCTTTGAGAGAAGTTCAGAAGAACTAAACATGTACAAGTTTCACTAGGGAAAATGATCAGACTTCTGAATTATAATGCAGCATACAACGCATTAACTATTCAAACTGAATTCATGATAATTCTCATTAATTCAGTCTGCACCAGACTATAGAATTCTGAATATCTTGATAGGATAGCAAACTTGACATCATTTTGTCCTTATTCTGTTGTGAGGAAAAAAGAAGGGAGTAGAGAGGGATGCAGGATAGATAATAAAGAACAATTATCCCCCAGAGACGTTTATACATGCTAAGATATAAAATAATTAGGAAACACTAAAATTATCATCACACTCAGACCCACAATAGAACTCTGCTTGCTCATCAGCAATACTTAAACATTATTATAAGCCCTTGCTCATCAGCAATATTTAAATATTATTAACCCACTTGTATGACATCTAGGCAAATATAGGTTACCTGTACACTAGAGGCTAATAAGGCCAGAGTCAGCTTTCTGCAAGTCTAGTGAGGTCTGTATCCTGAAGACATTCCTTTTAAGTAAGAAATCTTAAAGAAACTTCTTCAAATTGTACTATTCAATTCTAGATACAACTGACTTTCCATGAGTAGAGAATCAAGTTTTAAGTTTTAAGAACCCATTTTTATTACTATTATTACTTTATACTTCCCATTTTTTTCATCTTTACTTGAGAATAAGTCCAATGATCCATGCTAACATGACATTTGCAAAACGGAGCATAAAACAAAGCTTCTCTACAACTTACTTTATTTTTTTCTTGTTAAATAATAGAATTTATGCTTTTCTAAGCCACACTGCTTTGCTTTTAAACCCAAGATTGTTTTACTTCCATTTTTTTTCTTCATTTAATAAAATAACTTTCATTAAAACTGCACTAGTACCTATAAAACATGTAAGTATTAGTAGTCACAGGATCATTCTCTTACATATGAAATTCTATGGTCTAGAACCTGTTAATAAGGGGCAGCTCCATAGCTTAGTGGATAGAAAGCCAAGTTGGAAAGAGGAGGTCCTGGGTTCAAATATGGGCTTACACACTGCCTAGCTATATGATCCCGAGTACATGACTTGACCCCAATTGCCTGGGCCTTATATTGCTTCTGCTTTGGAACTGATACTTAGTATCAATTCTAAAACAGAAATGTTTAAAGAAAAAAAGGATCTCTCTATTAATGTATAAGCTATCATTAGCTCATTGCTGACTTATATAAGCTATCATCTATTATATATAGTTCTTAAAGTACTATACTATTTATACACATGGAAGAATCTGAACTGAAACAATTCTTTTCTACAAGAAGAAAGTCATCTTTTAGTTTGCTCTTTTTAGATACCTGAGAGTTTATAAAATTTGGTTATGATTTCCAAATCCTGTTCATCAAAGAGCTTCATATCATCTTCATTCTCAAAAACTGCTTTTAGTACCATGAGGAAATTCCGAAGGTAGTATGGATGTTCCAAAAAATCAGAGGTCAAGTCCAAATGACAACTACTCCAACTTATTTTTTCAGATTCATCATCAACTGACTCCAACTCTTTACAGGAGTCCAAACAAGCAGAGTCATGAATGATTTCATTTTTAAAGTCGCTGTGATTTTTCTCCATTAGTGTTTTTGTGTTATTCCTTTCAAAATAAGTGCTTACATGACTACTACATGTCACTGCCAAATTAGTTGCCAAGAAAGCATTTTGGGTCCTCTGAGTCTGGCCTTCTGAAACAGCAGTCATTATTACTTGATTATATTCATTTGATTCTATTGTATCCTCTCTTCCAGTTTTGCTACCCACAATTTCAAAATTCTTCTGTGTCTTAAGAATATTCTCTGAAGTTGACAATGTACTGCCATGAGTTTTATCTGTAAAAACTAGTGTGGAAACTAATGTTCCACATTCTTGGCTATCAGGCTGACTTTCATTTTCTATTATTTCTGTATCTTCTAAGGTATATTCAGAAGTAGTGCTTTCTTTATCAAGGAATCCAGCAGGCATTGCAGAAACAAAAACATTTTCCTTTTGAGATCCACTCCCCAAAATCTGATCTTCATCCCCATCTGTGGCAAAGTCAGTTTCCACTTCTTTAACAACTAGAGGCACAGGACTTTGTGTCCCCAGAACTTCCCGTTTCCCTACTCTCTCATTTTTAGCTACCAATTTTCTAGCTTCAATGTATCTCCTGGACAGTTTTGATGACAGGCTTCCCAAGGGAATAATTTTCATTGTTTGAAGTTTCAGTTCCTCTCGACTACTGCTTACTAAATTATCATTATTCTTAAAGTATGGACTAATTTTCTGTGTCATGTTAATTTTTGCAGAATCACTTTTGATGTGGCCCAAACTTATTTGGGTAGGTAAAGATTGCTTTGGAGGTGTGTGCCCTATAGTTGTTGCGGCTAAGTCAACTAGAGATGGGCTTGGATTTACTGAGCTGTCAGATTCTGTTGTATCATTTTGAACTATTTCATCATTGTTCTGAGGACACATTTCATCCATGTGCCTATTTAAGCCATATCTTGGCACCATTTGACCACAGATAGGACAAGCAAGTTTGGCTGGAGGCACATTGTTAAAAAATGAAATAATAGAATTGGATTTAAATAGCGCTTTTTTAGCCGTAGTTTCATTCTTGTGATTTTTACTTTTTGACAAACTTTTACGAGGTCTTTTTCCTTCAGGAGATTTGTCCGACATTATAAGAACAAGAAACTCTATACAACATAGATTGCTTCATATAAAAAAAGAGTAGCATATGACATTCTAATTCTGAAGTTATAAAATGTGGAATTCTACTTTGTTTCATATTCTTTGCCTGGATGACTTCTTTTTCCTACAAATAAAGAAAAAACTGATTAGAAACACCTAGTAATTTAACAAAAGGTAAGAAGTTGGAAAAAGCCCAAATGTTTTAAACACTGAATGGCAGGGAAGCTTAGAGAAAGAAAGGCTTTTAAATAAGAGACAGAAAATATTGCCTATAGCCCCTAGCCTCATTCTGCTACTTCCTGTGAACTTCAACAATATCTTTATTTAATATTTCTTTCCTTTTTTTAAATTAGTTTTTATTTCTTTTGTTTTTATACCACCTAGACTGCCCCATGCATTCTACTCCCTCATCTCTCCCAAAGAGCTATCCTTTCTAACAAATACTCTTTTTGTTATGACAAGTATATGATGAAATATATACTTATATTTCAAAGAGGGCTTATTTCTAAAGGTATCTGGTTAACCTGTTTAGTAAAAATGAATAAATCCTTTTCATCACACCAAAAAAGAAAGAAAAAGAGGAAGAGAGGAAAAAGTTCAGCAAATCTGATCAATACATTGAAAAAAATCTGATATTACATGCACGATTACACTCTATGGCCCCCAAACTTCTGCAAAGGAGTTGAGGGGAGAGTAAAAACCTGTTTTTCTTATTTGTAGAATTAGGGAGTTAGCCTATGTGATCTTTAATACTGCTTACAATTCTAAAATTTTATGGCCCTGAATTGTAAAAACAGACTTATTTGAAAATTTTAAGAACCATAAATTGTTTTGTTACATCATTAATATCTCTGAACCAAAACTGCATGATCAACAGGAACACTCTTTACATATCCTAAATCAATTACATACTGTTCCAAAAACCCATTCTATGGAACAGCACACATGTAAGAGACAAAACTGCAAATTTTTATTTTTGTTGATCATATTAATCTGAAATCACTGTAAAAACTTCCAGGTAAAACCCGCAGAAATGAAAGGTAGAACGAAGTATTGAGATGTGAATATGCAGTCTCCAGAGTCCTGAATGCCAAAAGTATCTAATTCCTAATAGTTACAAATAACTAATTCTCTGAATTATAATACAATGCATTTTTCTATAGGAATTCAAACACCTTAGAATAACTGAGAAAGCACAGATCCCAGTAAATTAGGATATTTCTCTAAATTAGGAAACACAATCTGATCAGAGCCATAATCTTTTACCTTTAGGTCAGCTGGATGACACAGGGAGTGGATAGAGACTCCCTGGCCTCCTACTAGCTGTGTGATACCACTTAACCTATTTGCCTCAGTTTCCTCAACTATAAAATGGGCATTGATAATGGCACCTACCTCCCAGAATTGTTTTGAGGTTCAAATCATATCTTGGCACCATGTCTGGCTGTTGTTCAGTTTTTTTAGTTGGGTCAGACTCTTTGTAACTCCATTTGGAGTTTTCTTGGAGTGGTTTGCCATTTCCTTCTCCAGCTCAATTTACAGAAGAGAAAAGGGAAGACAAAAAGGGTTTAAGTGACTTGCCCAGGGTCACTCTGCTAACATCTGAAGCCAAATTGGAACTCAAGAAAATGCCCCAGCAGGGCGCTTTACCCCGACACCCTGGCATATATTCGTGCTTAATAAATGTTTACTGGATTGAATTGACACATGGGCTTAATAAATGCCTTCTGACTTTTTTTTTCACTCTTAAAAGAAATATTTATTGTATTTAAAATAAGTTACAACTGAGAGGACAGAAAAAGGGACTTCAAAGACGCTAATTTAGAAAATAAAAACAGCTTCCTGGAGGTTTTTAAATTTTTTTAAATTTAATAGATACTTTTAAAAAAACTTTTACTACTGGTAAACATAACATATATTTTATGTTAACTCATCTGTACGTATCTTTCTCCCAGGAAAACGAGGTCTAGATTGTATTTATTATACAGTAATAAATAAGTACGTGTTGTTTTCCTGTCCCCAACAGAAGGCAAGCTCATGGAGAGCAGGTAAGCTTCAGGTCTGTCTATTTCCCCAGGGCCCAGCACAGTGCCTGGCCCACGGCAGAATCCTGGACCGATCCTATATGGAAATGAAGCTGCTGGGGGCAGGAAGCGCGGAATAATTACAAAGGGGGGGGGGGGTTAGCTCAGACTCGGGGCCCAGCAAGTGAAGGAGGAGCAAGTGAAGGGTAAAGAATCCCCCTCCCAACCCCCAGAGATGGGTAAAACACTTGATCTCCTCGAACGCACCTCCTGCGTGCGCCTCCAATTATCTCCCCAATTTCCCTCCCGCCCCTCCATCCCTGTAGAGGGGGAGAGAGGGACGCAGAGGCGTAAGGGATAGAATGGTCCAGAAGCATCCGCCTTCAGACTCGCAGTTCCCCTTTTCTCACCTGGTTCCGCGCTCCATTGCTCTCCAGACACCCTCAATCTATCTCTTGCTCTTGGCTCCTTCGGTCGCACAAGGCACAACAGGAGGAGCCTCGAGCGATCGATCCCTCTGGCTGTAGGGTGGAGTTTTTACATTTCTAAATCCGCAAAAGGTAGTTTTCTGGCCACATTCCTCTGACTCCTTGAGAGCATCTATAGGTGGCGCAGTGGATAGAGCGACAGGCCATAAGACACAATTTCAAATCCAACCTCAGGCAATAGTTCTGGGACAGAACAGTAGGTCAGTTCATCCCAGCCTTAAATGCAAAATGAGAGGAAAGGGAGAAGTGCAATTAAGCGAGATAACTTTAAAAGTGCTTAGCAAAGGACTTATAAATGCTTTTCTTGGGATGAAATATGGTTTAAAATTTGGAGACTGGGCCTGAAGTCAAGAAAACTTGGGTTTAAATTCAGCCTCAGTCATTTACTGGCTGTGTGACCTAGACAGACTACTTAGCTTCAAGGTTCTTCGGGTGTAAATGAGCATAATACTAGCATCTATCTCCCAGGGTTGGATGGACAAATGAGATGTAAAGCACTTTGCAAACCCTAAAGCATCCTATATGTCAGGTAGTGTTAGGTATCATGTCTAAATACCACTAAAAACTCCATGGTGGACCTAAGGAACCCCTTGAACCACCTTGGATTTATTTTGCAACTTCACAAACTTTTTCAAAATTCTTCAGGGCACAGAATTAAAACATAGTTATCTAAAGGACCTCCAGGGCCCTACAAGATTGTCCAGAGGGCCAAGTGAAATAATGAACAAAATGTTTCCCAAGTGTCAGTGATTACAATGTTTGCATATCTTCGCCAGACAAGTTGAGCTAAGCTGACTCCCTTGTAAAAATTAGTTTCCAGCTCATGTGTTTTTGCCTGGCTTGTTTCTTAAGATGGAAAGCAAAACCTAAACTTTTTTTTTTCTCTGTCGTTTCAACCTTACCTTTTCTAAATGGAAATTCTTTCATTCCACTTGTTTAGCCAAAGCCTATGCCCAGCATTATCATAGTTATTTACTTGCATACTTATTTCAGCTGATGGCTCAGTTGGACTTGGAGTCAGGAAAACTAGAGTTCAGTTAGTTATGACTTCAGACACTTACCAGTTGTATGACTATATATTGTTTTTTATAGTTTTTAAAATATTTATATAGTTTCCTGGACTATAAAATGGAAATAAATAGCACTTTTCTCCCAGGGTTGCTGTGAGAATCAAATGAGATATTTGTAAATTGCTTAGCACAGTGCCTGGCATATAGTAGGTGCTATATAAGGGTTTATTTATTCCCTTCTCCTCAGGCTTATTTAAGAGATCAGCATTGGAGAGATTCTGCTGAGAATCAGCTTTAACATCAGGTTTAAACTACAAATGACTCCTCTAGTTTCCCTCCAGATTAGATTGTCAAGAACTGTTTTTCATCATTCATCTCTAGTATCCCAATATTAGAACTAGTATCCCATAGGAGTTTGTGAAACTATTAAGTTGAATTAAAACAATGGGAGGAAGATGATGTAGATAGCACTAAAGGCACCTACTTTTCCAATGAACCTTGGGCATTTCATCCCCCTTTCTGTTCTCTGTTGTTACTCATCCTGTCCTCTACTGATGGAACCCTATAACTGCTTAATTTAGGTCTCTCCAAGTTCAGTGAGGATCCAGCAGTTTTGAACAGGGCAAATTAGTTTTCAACTCCATGAACAGAAAGCCTCTCCAGCAAGGAGAATGGGGGGGGGGGGGAAGATTTTTAAGTTTGGAAACTACTCCTTGGTCCCTGTTGAGTTTTGATCCCCAACTTATGCTTTCCCAAAGCCATGGACTATTTCAGTGAGGGTGAACCTATTGTACTGATGCCAAAGATGGCACACAGAGCACTCTCTGTAGGCGTGTGGCCACTATCCCCTTCATTATCCACCCCTAGGTTATTACTCGAATGGAGCTGCCCCCCTCCCCATCTCCATCATGCTTGATGACACTTTTTCACATCCCCCAGCCCTCTGCCCAGCAGCCCAATGGGAACACACAGGCATAGCTGGAGGGGATCAGAGCACTCAAGTTACCCCTCTCTCCACTTGCTGGGGACATTTTTTACTTCACCAGCCACTCACTCTACCCAGCAGCCCAATGGGAATGCTTTCTCCCTCTCGTGTGGGGTAAGGGTGGGGTGAGGTGCAACCAGCACTCAGTGCAGGGGAGGATCAAGGCTCTAGATCTGAGGGATGGGAGAGCAGGGCCCAATACTGTCTCTAAAAGGTTCGCCATCACTGGACTATATTCTTAGCACTGACCAATGCACATGTCTGCCATTAAAGGGAGGTTGAGAGAAAGGTATAGATGCATCAATATAGTACCATGATTTTTTAAAATCCCACTTTTTATTCTTACTAAAGTGAAATAGTTTCACTTACAAAATGCCTTCACTTTTGTACCTCATTACCTATAATCTCACCATCCTAGCTCTAGCTTTGATTAGCATCACTACCTTCTGCCTTCTCTCCCCTCTGATTGGAGGGCAGAGTACTAACTTCTCTTAAAGCTTTCTTTTATAGAGGGAAGAAACTGGACTCTTGACTTTTAGTTTGTGTCTGTAGCTTTGCCTGGTTTTTTTAACTCCAGAGAACAAGATCCCTAGGGCAGCCTTGGCAAAGTATTGACACTTTGTTCCCCCTTCCCTGTGCAAAAGTCATTTTTGGCATGCCCTGCCCCTCTGTCCATCTGCCTAAAGCAAGCACTTCCTCCCTCTGCTCTCTGGAGTAATGTGGGGGCTTCACAGGCAGCTTGAAGTTGCAGTTTGGGAACTTGAACTTATCTTCACCAATGCTACCACTAGTGTCTCCCTCTACCACCCCCCACTTGCCCTCAGTCCTGCTTTCCTGCCTCTTTTCTGTGTTGTCTGTCCCTCTCCCATCACATTATAAACTCATTGAGGGAAGTGACTATTTCTTTTTTATTAATTGTACACCCAATGCTTAGCAGTGCCTGTTACATAGTAGGTACTTAATAAATATTTTATGGATTGGATTGGTCAGCATCTATCTGCTCCACAAACATCTACAGGCTTAGTCTTCAAAACTTAGAAACTGGAAATATTTGATATAAAGAAAAATTTATCCAAAATTTCTTTAAAAAAATAGGATGATGATGGTGCTGCTGGGTGGCTTAGTGGATTAAGAGCCAGGTTCAGAGATGGGAGGTCCTGGGTTCAAATATGGCCTCAGACACTTCCTAGCTGTGTGACCCTGGGCAAGTCACTTGATCCCCCATTGCCTAGCCCTTACCACTCTTCTGCCTTGGAGCCAATACCCAGTATTGATTCTAAGACAGAAGGTGAGGGTTTAAAAAAAAAATAGGACGATGAAACCAATATTTACTTAGTTTAATATTTACATTATGATAAAATATGTTACAGTTTGAGTTTATGCACAGAAATTTCTTTTTTCTTTTTCTGCTTCTTTTGTGTTTTCTTGGCATCCTGGATTTGCATTTTCACTTGATCTTGTAATTGAGAAAAGAATGCTTGAGAAGACTTCAAGGCCTTATCTTTACCTTCATCCTACATCAGGAAACAAACAAAGCATATATAAAAAAAATTCTCCAAAACAAAGCTTCCCTTTTACCTATTTGAAGGCCTATTAAAAGTCATGTAAAAAGTCATATGCCTATACCCAAGTATTAGTCCCAATAGCTGCATTTTTTATCGAGTTGTTATGGTTTGATATTTTAATATAGTGGATTTCTTTCTTGCTCTCATATACTTCCCCTTTATTCGATAGTAAAAGAGTGGCAATTGTCAAGCAAACCATCACCACCAGATATATAAATAAAAGCAAACCACCAAACATTTCATTCTTCTTTGCAAGGATAGAGTATGCTTTATTTCAGGAGGATAGGTTTAAAACAAAACAATTTCAATATGGGAATCCAAATTTCAGCAATCTGTCTAAAAACATTGAGAAAGAACTATATGTAGGGGAAGGAAGGATCATGTATAAAAATGAATAAATTAAGCTTTTTTTTTTTAATTTTTAAATTTTTTTATTTTAAAACCCTTACCTTCTGTCTTGGAGCCAATACTGTGTATTGGCTCCAAGACAAAAGAGTGGTAAGGGCTAGGCAATGGGGGTCAAGTGACTTGCCCAGGGTCACACAGCTAGGAAGTGGCTGAGGACAGATTTGAACCCAGGACCTCCCGTCTCTAGGCCTGGTTCTCAATCCACTGAGCTACCCAGCTGCCCCCAGTAAATTAAGCTTCTAATAAGCATTTAACCAATTTACTCTGTTAATCAAACACCAATAAACACTAAAATAAATTTTGTGCTAAATTAAGTTGGTCTTTGGTAGCTAGTTTTTCCTTTTTATTTAGTGACTTATTTCAGTAATATTTTTCTTACAACGAAGGAAATAATTATAAATAATAAGGCTTGAAGGACAAAAGAACTATACTAAGTTTTCTCAAGAAATCTGAGACATAACATAACAAACCCAGCATAGTAGAATTCATAATGTAAGCCAATCAACAATCCATCTAGACTGCCATGCCATCAATTTTTCCATTACAGTATGCTGTCATCATAGAATTATAACTGAAAGGGAACTTAGATGCCATTGAAACCAACTAATTCAATTAGGTCCCAAAGTCAAATATAGCAGAAATCCTGATACTGACTCCTTTTTAACTCTTAACCTTCTGTCTTATTGGTTCCAAGGGACAAGAGTGTTAAGAAAGAACCAGGTAATGAAGGTTAAGTAGCTTTCCCACAGTTGGGAAGTATCTGAAGTCAAATTTGAACCCAGGACACCTCCCATCTCTAGGCTTGGCTCTCAATCCATTGCACTACCTATCTGGCTCTTGACATCTACTTTTTAACAAATATTCTTAAATAATAGGGGTTTATGTTCCTAATCAGCCTTACCTTTAGGATAGATGCTTTGCCTGTTTTAGTTAGTTTCTTTAATTGTGCAGATGCTGCTGCTTTGTTTAATTTTTCAGCCTGCTCAGGCTTGGTCTTTGCTAACAATTGTTGCCGTTTTTCCTTTGCTCTTAATTTCATACGCTTCTGATATTTCTTCTTTCTTCGTTCTCGTTTCTTGTCTGTAGCAGATTTTTCTGCATCTGTTTTTATGTCACCTGCCTTATTTTTCTCCTATGAAAACAGAAACAATACTTTTAATTTATCCTCAATATTCAAGGAAAAAGTAGAGGCAAGCAATCTCATCTTACTGAAAAAGAAACTAAAATGCAATAAAAAAGATTATAGTTCCAGAGCAAATCAATGATATAAATCTGATATGATATAGTGGCAGCCTTCCAACTTATTAATGGACACATTCTAAAAGCTACTTTTTAAAAATTACTTTCAAAAATATGAAGCATATTTTTCCATAGAAAAAATAGAATAAATTTGAGTTGGATTACTAGGTTGATCCACAATGTTAGGTGAACTGTGATTTTTGTTCAGTCATTTCAGTAGTGTCCAATTCTTCTTGACTCAATTTCTGGGTAAAGATACTACAGTGGTTTGCCATTTCCTTCTCCAACTCATCTTACAGATGAAAACCAAAGGCAAAAAGGATTAAGTGAAATTTGTCCAAAGTCATACAGCTAGTATGTGTCTGGGGGCACATTTGAACTCAATGAGACTTCCTGACTTCAGGCCTCTCCATTGTGCCACTTAGCAATCCCTGGTGATAATCAGTAAATTACTATTTACAACAACATTTCTGTGGAAAAACATGTTTAGAATTCCAGTTTGAGATTCAATTTAAAAAGTAAGGATTGACTACATGCAGCTTCATAGATGAAGTCTGTTAGAGGAACATGAGAAACTAATAGCTGAAGATAGGATTCATATCATAGACTTAGAACTGGAAAGGATTTTAAAGGCCTCCTAGTCCAAACTCCTAATTTTACAAGTAAGAAAACTAAGGCTTAGGGAGGTTAAGTGACTCTTTCAAAGTCACAGCAGTAGTAAGTTGCAGGGCTAGGATTTGAAGTGTTCTTTCCAATGCCTATGGTATCCAGGCCTCTAGTGAGTGAAAAGGGCAGATCACCATCCTTCTGCCACATGGGCAGGAAAGGGGAGTGAGGGTGGAGACAGGAATGAGAAAGGATCAGCTTCTTGGGCAGAGGCCAGCAGGACAAGATAACTCAATGTCTGAAGCAACCATTCAAACGTAAATAATGTACATATATGAAGGAAACTGTCTGTATATCTGGTGTCTCCAAATTTTAGTTGGATATTCTTATTCCATCATTAATGCCTAATTCTTTGTCAATAAAAGTTAAAAGAAAAACCTTTAGGTAGATTTTTTTTTACCAATGTGATTGGTATGGGTTCACTTAAAATAACTTATTGAAATATAACATTACAGGCACAATTAAAATTGTATATTGTGTGTGTGTGTGTGTGTGAGAGAGAGAGAGAGAGAGAGAGAGAAAGAGAGAGCAAGAGCAGTAGACTTCACCTCTCTTTTGTCTTCATTGACACAGATTAGCAATTCTTCTGTAATTATGATTTAAAGAGTTGCCTGAGACATTGAGAAAATAAGTGACTAGCTTGGCCTGTATTGGAGGCAGGTCTTGAACAGGTCACCTTCCTGATTCTAAGGATGGCTGCCTATCTACTACACACTGCATGCCTCTTTATTAGTCTTTTAGGCATTTGTGTAGTATTTGATACCTACACTAGAAAAAAGATTAGAATTTACTTAAATATTACATTTTCAATGTGAACAGCCCTAGAAAAGACAATAATAATGATGAAGATAAAGACAACAATAATGAAGGAGGAAAATGTATTTTTTAAAATTTACACCATAATCCACTAAATTAACTTTACTTTCACACAGAAAATAAGCAAAAATAACATTTAAAAGCACAAATACCTACTTAAGTTACAAGTGTATAATTTATAAAATTGCTTTTTCTCAAAATTTGCTTCTTACCTTGATTTCTTCCGGAGCTAGAAGAGCTGCATCACTAACATGTACAGGTGCTACTTCCTCCATAGTGATAGCAGGAAGGTTAGAGACAATTTTAACCTCTGGAACAGGCTAGAAAGGGAAATAATATAAAATAACATCGCAGGAATTGCTTTAAAAACATGAGTAGATATAATGTTATTGATTTGAAATCTTGTAAGATATATGTGATATAATAAAACATGTATAAACGAGATAATATTCATCTAAAATACTTTGGTTACCTAAAATTAGATATGATCAGATCAAAATGGTCCTGATGAAATAATGGTAATGTTAGTTTTTTGAGACTTGTTGAAAGTCCATCTTTAAAAAGAGGGAAAAGGGAAATCTAAGAAATTATAGTTCTCATATCATGACAAGAGGTTTGTTAGAAGAGGACCTGAGAGATGACAGCTGACATTGGAGATCTGAGAAATAGATTTAGAACTGGAAGGGACTGTAGAGGCTGCCTAGTCAAATTCATTTAACAAATGGATAAACTTAATGAGCTTAATTTTGCCATCTGAAAAAAAAAATACTAAAATATATATGCATCAATTTGCAAATACCCAAAATAAACCAAGAATGGATAGTAATCAAAAGGCAAACTTATTTTCTCATACCACAGAAAGTAATTCTTAATTCTGATATTACACTTTTTGCTTGGTCCAAGAGTTAGGAAAAAAGATGAATGGAAATAGCCAGAAGGCATATGTAAAATCGGAATAAAAGGAAGAAATTTCTAAAAGGTAGAGCTTTCTAAATATGGAATAAGTGCCATCTTGAGTCAATAAGCTTCTCATCACTATAGGTATTCAAAAGCTGGTTTAAGACATCAATGTTATAAGGCAATGGCTGATTAAATGTCAAATCAAGGCTAGGGAAAGATATATTCCCTAGAAGGAGGTAATAATCTTCCTTTTACAGAAAAGAGAGCACACTGCGTTGACATGGTGAAGGAATATTTTGCAGAAAGATGGGCCTTGATAATAGATCGATAAAAAATTAGATGAGTGGAACAGAGAGGTAAAAAACACACAAGAATGAACAAAGGCACAGTTTTAGGGAAGGATAACAGGCATAGTAGAGAAATGTATGGTAACAGATTGGGAGCAAGGAGGTGGGGCAGTGAGCAGCAGAGAGTTTTGCATATCAGACTAAGTGATCTGGACTTAATTATAAAAGACATTGGTGTCCCCAAACTTTTCTATGAAGGGAATGGCAAGGGGTAGGGAATCTTCAAAAAGGACTGAGAGAGTATGAAAGAAATAAAGAATAGTGCTGACACTGAGGGCCAGGGGTTGGTGATAATGGCTAGATGGGGCAAGAAAAAGCTGTGAGATATGTAAACCTTAAAATTCCTTAGACTTATGAATGTTGGAAATTTCCTAGAGAATGAACTGTTGCAGAAAGATGCCGAAAACCTACACTTGATTGGACTGAACTTTTGATTGAACATTTATTGTAATTGTACACATTTATGCCAAAAGGGACTGCCCCTAATTTGGCTTTCTGTCAATGCGCCTAGCAAAACATTGGTTTTGCTTTCTTTTCTTTTCTATTTCCTCTCTCACCATTCTAATTTCTCTTAGAAAATTGAATATTGTGTATATCTATACTTAGAAGTGCATTTAGAACTACAAAATGATTATGTTAAATGATCAATGGGGAGACTAGTCTCCCAATGATCATCAGGGGGGATTGTAAACCTTAAAATTCCTTAGACTTATGAATGTTGGCAATATTTATAAGTCTAAGGAATTTTAAGGTTTACAGATAGAGGTGGGGGATGATGACACTAAACAAGGGTCTCTAGTTCAGCTTCACCTCCCTTGTACACACACTTCCATGCTAACTGATTTGAGTGTTCCCAGAAAGGAGAGGCAAAGGGTGACTTATGAACTTCTGGAATGGCCAACGACCATTGCCATTCTCACTTCTTAATGTGTTACTGGCATTGCAATCAACTATGTCATTCTTGAATATCAATTGATCCACTGAGATCAGATAATTAAAAAATAACTTCTATAGTCATTAAGGACCTATTTATATATATTTGTGGTAAGGTCCATTTTTTTAGCCATGGTTTTTGATCTTCTAGAGTGCTATATAAATTCATACTTAATTTCACAGAAATATGAAAAGCAGCAAATCATCTAAAATTTTCAAGAATCTTAAATCCTAATATACTTACTGGCTTAGGTGTAAAATGAAAGTCAGAAAGAGCATCCAATTTTTGAAAGAGTAAATCCATCATCTTCTGAATTTCTACATGCTCTGGGTTTTCTTCCTCTTCTTTCTTTTGCTAAAATAATGAATTCAGTAAGTGAGCTTAACACAAATCTCAGAAAAGAACATGTAGGTAAGGTACTTTTGAGGATAGTTCTATTTTCTCAAGAGCAATTCATAATGGGGGCTTTTGTTATAAAGTGTTTTTAGAGACTGTCATCTAGTATCTTATTCAAAGTCATATCAAGCAAAAATGGCACTCTTGATGTAACTAAATTTGACAATAGTTCTCAAATGTCTGCTTTCCCTAATAAAATCATTACCCTATAGAAAGGTCAGAGTGCCTCAAATATTATGAGATAAGAAAGAGAAATAGAAAAGTGAATGGCTATTTGCCTTCATGCTTAACCTCAAAGGATGTTTCCAAGTCTTGGATCTAATCTCTCTTAGTCTCTAAAACTTAAAAGGAGACTAGTATGGCTCAAAGACTGAACAGGAAGTTTGGTCTGTTCTAGAAGGGAATGAGGAAAACTAAATTAGACTTAAATTCTAGATCAACTCTTGAGTACACACAAAATTTTCTGACAGCTCCAAATTACAGAATGTTTTCAACTTATACTGAATTTAGTAAACTCTCCCATTCCCAAGCAAAATCTGAACATTTTCCCTAAAAGTCACATAATGAGAATTAATTCAATTAGTAATTACTAGAATTACAAGTGTATGACCTTTCAAAATTAATGAAATCTTCTTTACATAATTCCATTTAACTGGGGATAGGGTGGGGAGGAACCCTATACTCTATAAAAATAAATTCATTTTACCACTATACCAATTTTAAAAGAATTACTGAGAAGTGAATTAAAGCAATTATGAAGATAGTTTCATTTACTCTAGGATAGCTGAAAAATAAAACTCTGTCAAATGAAATGTTACTTTCTATTACCTCACAGAAAACACCCTAAAAATAATGTTATTTTTCTACTCAATCTAACTGACATCATTTACTTCAATGACTAAAAAGAAAAGTATGAAAATTCCCTTATTTTTTTCTTTACTATAGTTAACTATAGTAAAGAGTTTGTACCAAAAGGTTTCTTACCTGGTTAAGTTTGAGGTATTCTTGCTCATAAATCTCTGCAAGGCTCAATTTACTCTTTTCATGGTCTAATGTTAAACGTTTCTTATATTCAAATGCCTCCTCCTTTGGTTTTTCTTTGCGTACCACATCATCCCAAGCCTAAAAAATAAAAGGGAAAATTTTAATTCAATTATTTTATATAATAGTCTGGCCTTCCTGAATTTGTAGGGAATATATAAGAATAATTTCTAAAACATCGTCATTTTACTGTTTCGGCATAAGCAAAAATAAATTCTTCCAAGATGTTAATAATACTTGTGCAAAAAATATGATGAACATTTGGATTTCCCCATGAGAATTTATTTAAAATATAGCTTGCCATTAAAAAAATTTCAAGTATACTTTGTAAAGGGAAGAAGGTATTTCTTATCTATTTTATATTAGGGAAGCAGATAGGTAAAATTACAATATTAAAGCTAGGTAAGTTTTATTCTAATAGTCCCATAATATAAATAATTAAACAAAACTTTCATATACTAAATAAAATGATCAAGTGTTTAATACTTCAAAGTTATTATGAGATAATTATACTAACCACATTATAAGATGTGTCTACATCAAGAATTCCTGTGTTGGCTAAAATAATCAGCCTAATTTCAGTGCAATAGCTGCCAACATCCACCCTTTCCTTCACAGTATTATAGCAAGGCAACATATGGCTTCTAACCATATCCTGCTAATATCGGCAAGGTATCCAAGCATGGCAATGGCTTGCTCTGCCCATCTCAGGTCCATCCTAATCACAAAGAACTAAATGGATCTTCCTAATAAAAAAGATGGTAAAATTCTGCCTAACTCAACTTTATTGTTAAAATAAATAAAAAATATAGCTCACTGCTCTAATCAATACTAAAAAAAATTTTATCTTCATTTTTCAAAATGTCAGTGTTGTAAAATAAATTTTATTAACCTGATCTCTTATTCTTTGTTTAATGATATCCTCAAGTTGTAAAGTGGTTTCTTCAGTAATCACAGGTGCTAAAAAGAAAATATAACATACAACATATTAATAACATTTAAAGTGCTACTATTTTTAAAAAATATTTCAGCACCCACATGGACATCCTTTCTATTGATCAAAACACATTGGTTAAACAAAATTCTTTTACTAGGATGGCTTGATCTAAAATAAGTCAAAGCCCACTTAAATCAACTGATATGAGAGAGTCCTACAGCAGGAATTAAAGGAATTGGACTGTAATTGATTTTGCTACTTCCAAGGTGTAAAAACTGCTGGGCTTCAACTCCCTTTCCAATTAATAGGGTCAATACTACTTGTACTGCCTTCCTTAAAGGGTTCTCACGAGAATAAAATAGTAGATGTGAAAGTACTTTTTAAAATTAAAGATCACTTTACAACAAGATTTGTAAAATGCCATTACTATTGTCTAGCATACATACAAGGTATTAGGGCAGTTAGGTGGTGCAGTGACTATAGCACTGGACCTGGAGTCAAGCGAGTTCAAATCTGGCCTCAGACTACATGACTCTAGGCAAGTCATGTCTGACTCTGTTTCTTCATCTATAAAATGAACTGGAGTAGGAAATGGTAAACCACTTCAGTATCTCTGCCAAGATAACTCCAAAAGGGGTCACAAAGAGTTGGACACAACAAATGACTGAGCAATATATGGGGTGACTAAAGTATGTGGGATCTTTACCCTCCCCACCCAACCGTATCCCCAAATAAGTCAGAAAAGTTATATATCTAAGTTATATATACATATAAAGCTAATCATTTTGACAGATTTTATTTTTTTAATGTCACTGTTTAACACATTAAAAAAAAAGTTTTTTACTGGAGGATTTTCTTCAGAGTCAATTTATGAATCAGTTACATTATGTATTATTTTTGTTACCCAACTTAATGAACTTCCTCATTCTCCAAATGTGATTTTGAATGACTTTTTGCTATTTCCAAAAATCAGATTCATGCTCAAAAGACAAGTTTTTAATAACATCACTGGGGATCCTGAAGAATGTGACATAGGCTCATGAACAATTCTAAAAAAGGTTCCAAAATTGTTTTAACTGGTATTACCTTTGTTGTGATGAATACAAAGGATTCTAAGATAACTATCTTAAAGTTCTAAACACTCATTTGTCTAAATTCTAATTTTTTAAACCAATATACCAGTAACACTTTGTAATTACATACACCCCAAGCAAAAAATATACAGCATTCCAATGAAGTATTTAAAGTTTACATTTGTATCATCACAATATACCTTTCTCTTCTTTAAAATGGGGATAATAATAGTATTTATCTACTGCCCAGGTTTGTTGTGAAGATCAAATAAGACATATTAAAACATATGTAAAATGTAATTAGATCAAGGCCCCCAGTTTACAGAGCAGAAAACTGATGCTTAAAAAGGTGAAATAACTGCTATGGTTCACAAATGTAGGGTTAAGAATCATTCGCTATTTTAGAAAATAAATGTTAAATTCTTTATCAAATACGATCTTAAAAAAACAGTACATGAACAAATATAACATTTACCCATCCTGACTGCATGGTCAAAGTGTAACGTTTCCTCTAGAAGGCTGTTTTCTGGTCTCTTTTGTCCTGTCACTTCCCCTTGAAGCTGCCAAGGTTTCTGTTCCAGCAACTCTTTCTCTAAAGATTTAATTCTTTCTGCCATCTGAGAATAGAGAAAAGTAATTATTTCAATACTTTGCATTTAGGAAAGTGCTCCAATGCTACACAAACCTATCACACTTCACTAGTGGGATAGCCTCCATCTATACTGATCACAATCTCTACTACATTAATCATTAGGCCTCTGAGAGAAAAGGTAGCCAACTTGAGATAACTCTGAACACCTAGACCAAACTTGCTCTTAAATCTTTCCTAACTAGGCAATATCTACCAGAACTTGAGCAGGCCCAGCCTTCAAGACTACAAGAGTACCTCCAGGCATTAAAAGAGGCCTTTAGTGAGTTAGGAAAATATTATATTAATACTTATATAACAATAGTTCAAATTTAAATACCACTTTGATGTTTAAAAGCACTTTACATTATACATTTTTCAACCAATGACAAGACTGCTATTGAAAGTCGAATGTTTTGTTTCTTCATACAATATGTATTTTCTACACATTACCTTTTCCTGTCTTTGTTCAAAAGAGGATTTTATTTCATCAGAACTATTCTTTTTCCTGGAAATATCTGTGTCTTCGGTTTCTCTGTCATCAGGCAAGGCAAAGGTTACTCTTTTCACATCTTCAAGTTGTTTTTTCATTTCTTCAAGTTGTACTCTCATATTTTCACTATCTTCCTCCCTAAACCATCAAGATATTTAGCAAAGAAAATATTTTTTTACATGTACCTTTTTGGAAGGAAAAAAATTATTTTTTAATAACTAAGCATTTCCATTTTAAATAATCCACACCCCAAAATCTAATGTTTCCTATACTTTCAAAGTCAATAACTTATGAAAACTCAAGAAGGAATCATTCTAAATCAATTCCTATATAGCTAAAAGAATAAAGAGTTCATAAAAATTCATTTGAGACATTTGTTAATAGTCAACAATATTCATTTAAACAAATATACTCAAATTACAGGCTTAATAGTTCATAATTTCTAATAACTGATGATATGTTGAAATTAGTTGTTTTATTAAAAATAGGAACCAAATCAAAGAACCATATAGCAAGTACAAGCTATTGTAAAACCTCAACCCCATTTATATGCTGAAATAATTATGGCGTCTCTAGGGTTAAACTGACATCGTGGGATAACAAAATAATACATATAACAACTCACATTGTAACCATAAAAAAATACTTACTCTTCTGAAATTCCTTCATAATCTTCTTCACTGACTTCATCTTCATCCCCATCCAGACTCAGTTCATCATTATCACTTGCTATACCTTCATTTTCAATTGGGTCAAAGAAATCTTTGTACTTTAGATTTCTGGAACTTTTACCTGACTAAAATAAAACATTTAACCCTTTGAGAATGACCTTGAAGTTTTTAAAATTTATTTTTTAAACCCTTACCTTCTGTCTTAGAATCAACACTATCAGTTCCAAGGCAGAAGAGCAGTAAGGGCTAGGCAACTTGGAGGAGGGGATGGAGTCTTGGGGGAGGGGACATTTAAAAGGATTACTCGGCAAGGAAGTATCTGAGGTCACATTTGAACCCAGAATCTCCAGTCTGCAGGGATATCTATCCATTAAACCACCTACCTGTACCAAGATAAACTTTTTAAAAGTTCTTTCTACATGCTGATATTTTTCCAATGACAATTAATAACTGAAATTAGAAATTAAGTATAAAAGAAAAACATAACCTATAAGATCAGTATGGAGATCATTCATTAAGTGTACAAAAATATTTAAATTTGACAAGACAGAACACAGAATTCTATATCTCTTACTATAAGAAAAATCAATTGATAAGCATCAACTGCTAGGCATTGGAAATAAAAAATAGAAGTGAAAATCTGTTCTCAATCTTTGTCTCCATTGAGGGAGACAAAATATACACACCACATATATAATGTATATGTGTGTTAAGTACATATACATAACAAAACAAATATAAGATCATGATAGGGAAGCAGAAGTGCACTAATAGCAGAGAATATGAAAGGTTTTGGGTAGAAGATCTAAATTTTGAAAGGAGTCAAGGATTCTAACAGGTATAGGAGTACATTTTCTGAGAGGTGACAGCCAATACAGGGGAACATTTTATAAGAGAAACATCAAAACTAAATTACTGTAGAATATAAGACTATAAAAGGTAGATTGGGTCTAGGTTGTAAAAGGTCTCAAGAGCCACATAAAGGAGTTTTTATCTGATCTTAGATGTAATGAAGAGCTCTTAAGTTTATAGAGTACAAAAGTGAGACAGATTTGTGCTTTTAGGAAAATCACTTTGGCAAGAATCAGAGGATGGAATGATATGAAAAGACTTGAAACAGGGAAACCAAATGGGAGGTCACTACGATAGTATAGGCAAGAGGCAATATGGCCTTAAACTAGGAGGTAGCTTTAGGATTTGAGAAAACACTTTGGATCCTAAACATGTTGGAGATAGAATTAACAAGTCTTGGCAACTAACTGGATGTGTGAGATAAAAAAAAGAGTGAAAAGTAAAGGATGACTCTCCAAGGTTTCAAATGGTGTCTACAAGGATAATGATGTTCTGGACCTAGAAAGTGTAAAAGGAGTAGGTTTAGTTGGAAAGTTCAGAACAACAATTAAGCACACTCATGTTAAGACTAAATGTGAAATGTACTTTAAAATAATTGAATTCTGGAGGTTATAATCTTTTCTATTTTTATTGAGGTTTTATGGGAAAGCTAGAGTATATCATATGTATCATATATCATATATGTATGTATCATATATCATAAGTATGCTCATAACTTACAAAGCAAATAGGATAGGAAGCAATGGGTTTGGTAAAATTTAAGGTCATTTTTATTTTCAGCCCCATCAAACTATGAAAAACTATGAAAAAGGAAGCCCTTTTTTATAGTCAAGATATCATGAAAGAAAAGGGGCAAAACTTAACCATTAGACAAAATAACTTTACCTTTTTTGGAGAGTCTGTAAATAGGTCACCATCTTCATCAGACATAATTTCTTCAAAATAATTAACTTCCTCTTCTTCGTCATCTTCCTTTTTTTCTCTCTCCTCTTTTTCTATATCTTCCAAGAAGGACTCCATTTCAGACAACTTAAAAAATTTATCATCTACTATGGATTTCTCTTTTGATTTAATAAACACTTTTGACTTGTTGTTTTGTTGTTCTAATTTATCAATATCAAAGTTAAGGTCAGAATCTTCATCACTAAAATCTGAACTTTTCTCAACATCAATTTTATCTAACTTTTTATTTTTCTTACTCTCTTCTTTAAGGCTATCATTAACTAGATTTGACTTTTCCTTCAAGTTTGAATGCTGTTCTATTTTTTCCTCATTGTCAACATCCATCTCTGAGTCAACCTCTTCACTCTCTGGAAGAAGACAGAGTTTCTCGTCTTTAATGCTTCCATTAACGGCTTTTTTGAAGTATTGTAAAACTGGTTCATTCTGCAATTCCAGTTGCTGCCAAATCTGCTCATCATCAAAGTCTTCTATCACCAGTTCTTTTAAAGGGCTCCCAAGAACGACATCAGTCTTGAATGTTTTATGTAAATCATAAAGCGTTTTTGTTAAAAATGTAAAATTTACAGCCAATCCATTTTGAACACTATTAAGAGAAGAAAAATTGAATGAAACAGAATACCTGCCACATTTTTAGGCACAAAAAAGTTTTTAAAGGATTAAACATACCAACATTCCTACATTATTTCCTAAAGTAATAAAAATAAAGAAAAATTTTGCTACTCAAGAACTTATTGCAAAACTTTGTTGAGAAAAGAAGTAAAAAAAACCTATGGCAAAACAAAATTTGGCAATAAGCAAAAGATCAACTATTCATATCACCCTTGCCCCATTACCATTATCCTACCCTAAGATAATTCATCAATTTGTTGAAGTTCTATCCTATTCCAACCCATCTTCTACTCTGCTCCCAAAGTGATCTTTTCATGTCACCCTTAAGTCAACAAACTCCAATAGGCCCCTATTGCCTACAGGATCAAATATAAAATTCTCTTTGGTTTTCAAAGCCCTTCATTACCTGGTTCCTTCTTACCTTTCTAATCTTTTTACATCTTACTTTCTCCATCCATGTTCTCTACACTGATCCAGTGACTCTGGCCTCCTTGCTCTTTCTCACATAAGCCACTCCAATTCCTTTCACTTTCCCTGGCTGCTTCCAATGCCTGGAAAACTCTATCTAACAACCTCCATTTCCTAGGCTTAGCTAAAATTCCACTTTCTTCCAGGCCTTTCCTAATATTTCATACTGTTGGGCCTCTCCCTCTAAGGTTATTTCCAATATGTATATATCTTGTTTGTACATATTGTTCATATGTTGTCTCTCCCCACCCTCCCACCATCATTAGATTGAGTTCCTTATTCCATGTGAACTGTAATGACCTCCAGGAATTGATGCAGAGTGAAAGGAGCAGAACCAGGAGAACATTGTACACAGACTGATACACTGTGGTACAATCGAATGTAATGGACTTCTCCATTAGTGGCAATGCAGTGATCCAGAACAATTCAGAGGGACTTATGAGAAAGAACACTATCTACATCCAGAGAAAGAGCTGTGGGAATTAGAAACACAGAAGAAAAACAACTGCTTGATCACATGGGCTGATGGGGATATGATTGGGGATGTAGACTCTGATGGAACACTCTAATGTAAATATTAATAATATGGAAATAGGTCTTGATCAATGACACATGTAAAACCCAGTGGAATTGCAAGTCAGCTACAGGAGGGGGTTGGGGGAAGGTGAGGGAAATAACATGAATCTTGTAACCATGGAAAAATATCCTAAATTAACTAATTAAAATAAAATTAAAAAAAAAAAAGATTGAGTTTGAGAGCAGGTATTATATATATGCCTTTCTTTGTATCTCCATTGCTTAGTACACAGAGTACCTGGCACATAGCAAATGCTGAATAATTACTAGCTGGGTCACTGTGTACAAAACTTTGTAGGCACTTATTAGATGTTTGAATGACATGCACAACATGAAATATTAAAACAATGGCAAGTCATACTTCAACAGAACTGTGATAATTAACATACATGTTCTCTACACTTCTAGAAACCTCAACCTATCCAAGTCTTTTCATTCTTTGCAATTCTTAAATATGCCATCCTATAAAATCTTCCAAAGACCTAAGGCGCTCACCTTAACAAAGTATAACTGCTAATATTTGCAGGATGGACATCACATTGACTTAAATGTACTCTTTCTTGATCTCAGCCTGTCAAAGTTTCTCTTTTCCTTCAAATTTGAACTGAAATAAACACCTATCCTGATAGAATTACAGAATCTAAAGGCAATAATTGAAGTTTGAGGGCATGTAGACTATATTGTAACCTAGAACAAGAAATCCTTTTACTTCATCACTGAAAGACTTCTTGAAGACCTCCAGTAACAATCTACTGCTTTTTGAGGAATCTCCTTGCACTTTTAGATAGTTCTAATATCTAGGCTGTATTTTCTTACATTGAAACTGCCTTTCTGTCTCTAATACATAATACCAAATTCTGCCTTTTGAGACTGAAGGGAACTCTACTTTCTTGTCTATATGAAAGTTCTTCTAATAACTGATGTGCAAATTTTAACCCTTTATAAGTATCTCCAACTAGTAATAAGATCTTGAAAACTCTTAGGATGAATTTCATAGGAAAATTTAGCATGTCCAGTGGTTTTCAGTATGTTCTTTGTACCCTGCTCTCCCTACTTTTCCAGTCTTCTTACACCTTTTCCTTCCTCCCCAGGTACTCTTGATCCAGTCATGCCTATTGTTCTTGACCACAGTCATTCTCACTGGCTTTCCCCAAGTCTGGAATTTCCTCGCGCCCTATCTCCTTCTACTTCTTCCTTGAAGTCCTGCTAAAATCTCACCTTCTACAGGGATCTTTTCCCTTTCTCGCAATGCCTTCCCTCTGGTGATTATCTTCAACCAGCATAAAGCTTTGTTTATATATAGTTATTTGAATGTTGTCTCCCCCATTAGACTCTCAGCTCCTTGAAAGAAGGGTCTATCTTTTGCAGTTTTTTGCATCTCCAGTGCTTACACAGAGCCTTGGTACACGGAAGGCGCTTAATAAATGTTTATTTCTGGGCATTCCCAAATACCGCTGTTCCTAGGGATCTGGTGGGAAACTCATAGATTGTCAAGCAAAATCACTAGTCTAACTGCCCAGCCTGGATTGCCCGACGCCGCAGGGTGGTAGAGCTTGGCCTCAAAACAGCCTACGAAGCCAGAATAACAACGATAACCATTTTCCTCCCTCCCTTCAACCCTTCCAAATGAGCCGGGAACAGAAGAGCGAGACCGAGGGACAAGGACGCGTGGTCCAGGTCTCCTCCACGCTGACTTCTCCCCGGAGCTCTCTCATCTCTCATATCAGGATACTTACGTAAGGAACTGCTCTGGGTGAGCAGTGGCAGTGCTCAGCTCCTTCAAGCAGTGATCCAAGGTCTGCTGACGCTTGCCCCGTAAACTTTTCTTCTCCGACATCTTGGCCGCTCCTGGTCTCACATGGAACGAAACAGGAAATTCCGGTAACCACTGGACCAAGAAGCCGATCCAAGTCCTAGGGAACTTCGGAGCATGGGACTATGGTTCCGCAACACACAAGTTCCCAGGCCCCTCCCTCCCTCCCTCCCTCCCAACCACCTCCCTACCTCCCTCCCTCCCTACTGCTGTGGCCCCTCCCTATTCAGGACTTATAACCATCATGCTTGCGCCTACAGGAAGGCAAGCCTAAGGGAAATTACTGAAAAGTCGTTTGTGACAAGGGCCACAGTCGTTTGTGACAGCTGGGCGGGGAGTTTTATGTATTAAAAAATCCCATTTCAAGTGCAGAATGGTCATTAGATATATTTAAATTCTGTTCTCTGAGAGACTGTCAATAAAGTTGGAGTTGAAAGTCCTCACACTAGATAGATCTATCGTAGACAGATAGGCCTTCCTCCTCGTAGACGCTCGACCAATTGCAGCAGTCGTACACGCCCTTCCTCTCACGCGGGCCCCCTTGTCCACTTTAGGCAGACATCCCTACTCCAATCCTGTGGCTGCGTTTGAGCCACCGCCTTCTTCCACCCACTCGCTCCACCCGTCCCACTACGAAGATGGCGCATGTGCAGAAGGTCGTCCTAGGGCTGGCTGTTGTGGCCAGGGCTGCAGGTATTCACCTCTGGGCTTTATGTGAGTGCTTCAGAGCGAACGGGGATGGGTGACTGGATCTAGTCAAAGGCTGAGGAGAGCTGTCTCCGCTCCTGGGAAGGGAGCTAACTGAATTTAAGAAGTCTTTCGGCAAGCCAGGCGGGGCTTTGTGAAGGGAAAGGTAATCTATTTAGAGCTCGAAGAGATCTTAAGGAACATCTAGTCTTTCTCATTTTACAGATGAAAAAACTGAGGCTCAAAAAGGTCAAAGTCACTCAGGCTCAGTAAGTGTAAAGAGTCTGAATTTCAACTCAGGACCTGTAGCAAGACAGACCTCTTACTCCCCTGTACCAGGGAGAACCCTTGGGCAAGGTACCCTGTAACCCAACCAAGGGCAGCAAGTCCCTGCACCAACTCACTCGAGGAAATTAAACATTTTAAAGTCCCTTAACAGTGTTCAGCAGTGAGGAATTGAACTGGATTTTTTTTTAAGTGTGTGGGGGTGGGGGTGAGGTGTCAGAGTGCTGACACCTTGCCCTGGGCAAACCTTTCCCTAGTCCAATCAAAGTTCCTGGAGAGGGCAAAGCAGTCCTTCCTGTAGAGGAGGCCAGCTGGGTAAATACCACTATTGCCAAACTAGCATCCCTAGAGGACATCGAAGAGTAAATGAACTGGGGAAAGGTCTTTTAAGAAGGCAATCAGTGTATACTTTCAATCCAAATTGGATTTTTTAAAGTGACTTTTTAAAAGCTCCAATAAAAAAAATGGTCAGTTTCAGCTCATACTTCATAAAATAGTGAAAGAATCAGATCCAGAGTTTACAAAATATCTATGATGGCTTATGATTATGTCCTATAATGATAGTGAGCACACTACATTTACAGAAACTAATAATAATAATAGATAACATTTATATAGCATTATGTACCAGGCACTGTGCTAAGTGCTTTACAGTTATCTCATTTGATCCTCACAACAACTCTGGGATGTAAAGTGCTGTCATTATCCCCATTTTACAGATGAGGCAACTGAAGCAAACAAATTAAATGACTTGCCCAGGGTCATACAACGGTGTCTGAGCCTGGATTTTAACTTAGGTCTTCCTCACTCCAAGCCCCGCCCTGTTATCTACTAACCCAGGTAGCTGCCCCAAGTCAGCCAGAAAGACTTGGTCGATCCTGGTTTGTTAAATTTTTACAGAATATTTAGCTTCCCTTCTCCCACCTTCATGAACCAAGATTAAATTCAAGTTTTCTGGCTCCCAACACTACTCTCCCCTATTTCCACTAACCCCCAATCTTTTTTCTTTGTTCTTCACAGCTTAATAGGTTTCCTATTTCCCCTTTCTAAATCTCTAGCTTTAATCTTGCCTTATGTGCTATGGGAGTGTCTATATGGGCATGTTTTCTTCCCCATTAAAATCTAATTTTCTCGAAAATATTTCACTTTTGCTTATGAATTCTAGTGATTTTTGGCACAGTGCTTAACATGTAGTTTTTGTTATTTAGTCATCTTTTTCATCTTATCTGACTCTTTGTGACTTCTTTTGGGATTTTCTTGGCAAAGCTAAAGTGGTTTGCCATTTCCTTCTTTGATCCATCTTACAGATAAGAAAACTGGAGTAAATAGGGTTAAATGACATGTCCAGGAACCAGTAAGTGAGGTCAGATTTGAACTCAGGAAAAGGAATCATCCTATCTCTAGGCCTGAGGATCTATCAATTGTATGACTTATCTGGCCAAGCACATAGTAAGCACTTACGAAATACTGTACTTATTGATTGATTTTTCTTAATAGAATTACTGAAACTCCTCATTCTTTAAACACATTTTACTGATGAGGAAATAGAAGCCTAAAATGGTTACATCACTTACTTAATCATACAATTTAGATGAGATTTGAACCCAAGTCCTTTGAATTCAACACCCTTGTTGTTTTCATTGTACCATCCTGCCCTTGTTCTTAAAGGCTTTTACACCTAAGACAACTATTATAAAAGAAATTTAGCTGACTGTGGAATTCTTTCCACATTATTCTCTATCAACTGTCAACTCTATCAAATGCTTACTATGTGCTAGATACTGTGCTAAGCCCTAGGGATAAAAAGAAAGGCAAAGAATAGTCCTTGTTCTCAAGGAGTTTCCAGGCTAATAAGTGCTTCCTAACTTAATCTTGTCTCCATTTCTTACCCTTCTAAGGAGTTCTACCAGTTATTGCCCTGTTAATCTTCCTAAAGCAGTTCTGATTATGTCACTGCTCAAAAACCTTCAAAGACACCACATCACTTTCTGAAAAAAAGTCATCCTTAACCTGGCAGTTGTAAGATTTAAGCAGGTTTTTATACTAAATATGAGAGTTATAAAATAATATTGTGGTTGCCAGTTTAAAAATATTATAACTTAGGTCAAAATGACTTTTAGCAGCCTTTATTTACAAAGAAGTAGAAAGTGGAAAAATGTAAAGAGACAGATTCTAACAAGCCTACCATCCCTTATCTAGTAAAGTTATGCTCAGCAGGGACTTCCCCAAGTCCCTTGTCTCCATGTGGATTTCCCAATAATCCTCAGCCATAAGTCTCAGTGGTGTCTTTAGCAAGAGTTTCACCAACACAGCCTTCTACAAATCCAAGGCAGGAATCTTAGCTAATTACCCAGCAAGTCAATGCAGGATCCAGAGAAAAAGTCTCCTCCAAGCCAAGTCAAGGATCTCAGCCACTCACTCCAAATGCCAGGAAAGGAATGACCCCTGGACCATACTGGTCTCTTCTTTTATGCTCCTCTTTTCCACATCACTTCCTTTAAGCATGCATATATTCCAAAGATAGATGTTCAGTTGTCCCACAACTAGTTATACATTTCTATCCTTTTATTCTTTAAGAGGAAGAGAGGGAGTAGAACAAAAATACCAGCTACCTCAGAGGAAATTCTCATAATTGGCTTTAATGTTGCCTATGATCTTCAATTTAAATGTTATTCTTCTTCTCAATTCACCATTTTTCCAATTGAATTTCATGTGAATGGAACATAGATTTTATTTTTGTATTACTGGAGTATTAATTTTAATGAGCTTAACTATAGAATTCAAGAAAAGTAAAAATTTTTCTTAAGGAAAAGACATTACTTTGATATATATGGTTACTCTATTATGTTTAAATTTAGCTAATTAGGCTTTAACCTTTATTCTTTTTCTTGTTCTGTTCCTTATTACCTTTTATGCGAAATGTGGCATGCTTTAAGGGTTGGTGATTTTAAGTGTGGGAATTCCCTCTACCTAGAAAGTTTGAGGCACATCTACAGTTAAGCAGATAATCTTCAAGAGTTAGCCTGTCAGATTAATCACACTGTAGCCAACCTGATAATTAGCCATTTCTGAATTTTTCTGGGTTCTTCCTTAGACAACAGACATACTGTCATTAAACCGTACCGAAAACATTTCTGGTTTGCTAGGATCAGGCAGAGTTTAGACTCAGCTAGTGTTGCCTTCAGCAAACTATACTGGCTGACAGTATGGCATAATAATAGAGGGCTAACCTCGGAGTCAGGAATACCTGGTTTCAAGTCCCTTCTTGGATACTGTGTGAAAGGTGCTGTGACTGAGGTTTGCATAACAAATTAGCACCAGACCTCTTTGGCTTTGGCACTGGATGGACCCCAAATAATTCTGTAGGAGATTTCTTTTTATATTTTTACACTTTTAATAGGCTTTAATACTTCTTAAAAGATAAGGGGCAGCTAGGTCCTGGGTTCAAATTTGGCCTCAGATACCTCCCAGCTGTGTGACCCTGGGTAAGTCATTAACCTCCCTTGCCTAGTCCTTTACCACTCTTTTCTCTTGAAACCAATACACAGTATTGATTCTAAAATGAAAGGTAAGAGTTTAAAAAAAGAGAGAAGAAAATAACAGTTGTTCACTAGAACATATACATTTACATTTTTATTAAGAGAAAAAAAAGAGATACAATTTTCAAATTAATTAACACATTGTCTTTCAATTTGACAGGAACTTTCACTAAACTGCAAACTCCTACTCCAACAGTAAGAACGTTTTCAAGGTCACAGCCTTTGTCTCAGAATGTACCAGAAGCCTTGTGGAATCTAGGTCGATTAAATCATGTAGCAATTGCAGTGCCTGACTTGCAGATAGCCAGGTCTTTTTATAGGAATATGCTAGGGGCCCAGGTAAGTGAGGTGGTCCCTGTTCCTGAACATGGTGTCTCCGTAGTCTTTGTGGAGCTTGGAAATACCAAGCTAGAATTACTGCATCCTTTGGGAGATGAAAGCCCAATTGAAAGCTTTCTGAAGAAAAACAAAGCAGGAGGAATGCATCATATCTGCATTGAGGTATGTAAAATTCTTTAAATATTTCTTTTTCCTACAATTATCTTTGACTTGCTAAGAATATTGATGACATTAAAAAAAAAAACTTTTATTAGCGATTTCCATGGATTATACTGGTATTATTCCCAAAATATTATATAAGCAATCTGCCTTTAAGAAATTAAGAAGAGAAAATACTAAAATATTTTCACCATTTCCTGACAAAATTCAACTGATTGTTCTTTAAATTTACAGAAGTCTGTATCTTGGGAGTAATTTCTTTTCCTGAAAGTTTGTGTGATTTTTTAAAACATATGATTTGTATCTAATAACAATACCTTGAAAAAACTTGAGCCTTTCTAGAAATATACTTGAAATGAATCCTTAAGCTGCAGAATGTCTTGTTTTTATTCAGATAAGACTCGACTTTTGAGGTACTGGACAAAGTCACATTCTAGTTAGTTACAGGACCATAAAAATAGAGTAAAATAAAATAATCTGAATCTAGGCCAATTATGATGCAAAATAATCTTGGGTTTATTTATGGATGAATCCTATCATTTGGGTCTTTCCTAGAATGAATTGTAGAGATAATAAAGAACTTCAAACCACCTGATGCCTACCAAGCTGAGGTTTGGTCGCTGAAGATAGCTTTTATGATGACTAACACAGAAAGCAGAGCCAGACCTCTTAGGCTGATTCTCTCACTGTCAGCTATCACTTGTAGGAACTTTCCTCTTATTTACCTCTAGCATCTCCACTACATTTGGCTTTACCATCAACTCCATTGCCATCAGACCTGCCAGTGTAGTGTATCCTGAGGAACATCACCAATATATGGTGATTTCCTTAATTAGAATGAGTTCCTTAAGAACAGACTTGTCTTGCTTTCCCATTTGTATCTCTCATGCTTAGCACAGTACTAAACACTTAATGTTTTTTCATTCATTGTCAGTCATTTATTGATTCACCTTGAATGATATGCTGCTTACAATTCCAGATAAGCCAGGTTAACCAGAGAATCAAATTTATTTACTTGCTATCTCTTGGGAAGCCAGAATGACAAATGTGTTCAAATTACATTTAAAATAAAACTAATTAGGTTCTGGAAAAAAACAAAGTAATAAATTAGTATATGGACCTTGTGAAATATATTTTGCTTTTAGAGGGGACTTTTTGGGTTACATTCTGAATTTAAGCTGCCTACTTAAAAAGAGAGATGTGAGATGTGACTGAAAGAATTTCAAATTCACATTGTTATCCTATCACTTTTGCCTTCATTCCTATGAAAGCTAGTTTCAGAATGAATCAGAATAGAACCTAACTTGGGGTTTTATATAGTATATCAATCAACAGAAATATATTAAATGCTTAGTATGTTTCAGACATTGTGCAAAGTAATAGGGGCAAAAAAAAATAATTTCTTCTTTTGAGAAGCTTATAGTCTAGCTGTGGGGAGACAACATTTACATATAAGAAATATACAACATAGATACAAGGTAATTTTGAGAGTTAGTATTAGCATCTAAGGGAATTTAAAATGGGTTTCATATAGAAATAGAACTTGAACTAAACCTTAAAGGAAACTAGGAACCCTAAAAAAACAATACAGTCCAGAAATGAAGAACATAAATGTGACTTGGAATGCTTTGTGTGAGGAACACTAAGAAGACAGTTTAACTGTGCCTTAGTGTGTGTGAAGGAGAGTAATAATATGTAATAAGTCCGGAAGAGTAGGCTAGGCCAAATTTTGATGAACTTTAAATGCCAAACAGCAGAATTTAAATTTGATCCTAGAAGTAATAGCCTTCCAAATTTGTTAAATTAGATAGAGATATGATCAGATCTGTACTTTAGAAAGGTCATTTTGGCAGCCTTGTGGAGAACGTTTAGAGTAGGGAAAGATTTGAGGCAGGGAGAACAATTGGGAAGCTATTGCAATAAGGAGGCAAGAGGTCATGAAAGTCTATAGAATGTGGCAACCATGTGAGTGCAGAGACTGGAACAGATTTAAGAGATATTATGGAGATTAAAAAGAGACTTAATGGAAGCTAATATTTATATAACACTTTGAGGTTTGCAAAGCACTTTATAAATATTATTTCATTTTATTTACACAGTACCCCCTTCAAGGTAGGTGCCATTATTTTTACAGATAAGGAACCTGAGGCAAATAGAGCCTTACCCAGTCACTCAGCCAATAAGTATCTAAGGTTAAATTTGAACTCTGCTCTTCCGGACTCCACACTCAGTGATCTATCCATGGCACGAGCTTAGAAGCTAATTAGATAAGTGGAGGGAGGAAGAATGAGAAGTTGAGACTGATGCCAAAGCCGCAAACTTGGGTGACTATAAGGATGCTGCTTCTCTCTCCAGAAGTAGAGAGGTTTAGAAAAGGAGTGGATTTTCGGAAAAGACAATGAATTTTATCTTAGGTATGTTGAATTTAATGTGCCTATTCAATTCAAACTTTCCAATAGGTTTTTGGAGCTCAAGAGAGAGGCTAAACTGGGCAGATAGATACAAGAATCATATCATAAAAATCATAAATCTTTGTGAACTAATAAGGTCTCCAAGAGAGACAATGTAGAAAGAGAAAAAGGAAGGGCTTAGGTTAGCCACAGTTAGGGTATTTGAAATGGATGATAAACTAGCAAAGGTGACTGAGAAAGAGAAGTAAGACAGGTAGGAGAACTATGAGTAGAGTTGTGAAAATTCAGAGAGAAGAAAGCAACTGAGAGAAGATGTTCCACAGTATCAAAGATATCAAGAAAAATGAAAACTGAGAAAGGACCAGAAGATTTGGTGCTTAGGAGATTACTGGTGATTTCAATTTTAGTTGAGTGATTCCAGATTTCAAAGAGCTGTGAAGAGAATGAGATGAGAAGAAGTGGAGGCAGTAAGTGTAAAAAGTTTATTCTGGGAGAGAGCTAGGACACTAGCTTGAAGGGGGAAGGGTCTAGAGAATTTTTTTTTTCCCCTAAGGATAAGTAAAATGGGTAAAAGCACTGGAAAATTGGTGGAATTCAGAGAGACTGAAGATTAAGGAGAGTGAACGCATAATCATGGGAACAATTTGTTAAAAAAAAAAAAGATAAGAGATCTAGGGGTTGGCCTTGGCAAAAATAAGGGCCCTCTTTATCTGAGACTGGAGCAGAAGAGGGAAGATGTAGATGTAGAGAAGGGGAGAAAACAGAGTTTATGACAAATGGCCTCCATTTTCTCAGTAAATTGTAAAGCAAGGTCTTGCTCTGTGAGGGTGGTTAGAGGTCCATTGTGGAAGGCTTGGGGGAAGCAAAGCAGTTCAGATGTCAAAATCAATTAAACCAAAAGTCCAAAGGCACCTTTCCCTTTGTAAAAGCCAATTCCATTAAATTATTCTTTACTTAAGGGGCAAAGTGACGCTTCAAGTTCATTATATTCTCTATCTTTTTCTATCATAAGTGGAATGTTTTAATCATGCTACAGATTTATTCATCACTCAATATTAAAACTTTAGTAACCATTCTCTTTATTTCTTGGTACAGCAATCTTGAAAGCAATAAATGGATTAGAATTAATAAAAAGCACTTTGAAATACTATTGAGGCCTTAGACAGAATCCCCCAATTCTTAGTTGCTATAGTAACAACTATATATATCTATATATATAGTAATTGGGTGCAAATGCAATTAAAACTCATTTTATTAATTTAGATATTCACTCAACATAGGCATGAATTAGAAACTTTTCATGTAAAGCTAAAAGCTACAAAAGATGACAAGACTTCCAGAAAGTACTGTACCTAACTTAGAAAAAGGACTGGAGATCAAGATTAAGGTTGATAGATAAATGAAGAAACTTTTAAATTGTATAAAAACACATCCCAAGAGTTCAAAACTCATTACAATCATTAATTAAGTCTTTTAATACCCATGTGAGTTATGTGAAAGAATTCATCTGTCATGGAGATGGTAAAAAGTTAATTGAGTAACTAAAGTAGCTGGAAACCAGCTCCAGCTATTTCCATTTAGCTAATTCTGTCTTCAGGACCTCAAGTTTCTTATACATAGTGTCTTCTTGAAATAACTCAGTGAATGTATAACTTCTAGAGGGTTACTTAACATGACTCCCTATAGCAAGTCTGTCTAAGATTCTGTCAGGGGAGTAATAAAGCGGCTATCTACAGATTTTTAATGGACAAAAACAGTGATCTCCACAATGGGCTGTCACTACTCTATAGCATGTGCAAGATAATTCAATTGGATGAAAAAAAGAAAACATTAAAACTTGGAACCAGGCCCTTTTACTATTATGAAATGTTAAAAAAAAAAATCTCAAAAATAGTGGAGGAAATTCAATTACATTGCTCTCTTTTAGAGAAGAAAAAGATGTTTTAATTCTTATATAATATTTTAAAATTTATTTCATTCTAAAAATATTCATTCATAAATAATAAAATTATTTATTTCATCTTTATATCATTATTTCAAATTTCTATTAGTAGAGTAGTTAACACATATGTAATTTGTCAACATATATTATGTATATAGACAGGCACACGCAGTGCTCTTAAGTTTGGAGATTCCAGATCTATAGTACCATAACGAATCAGTTATTTAATATCTCAATATTATAAAATAGCCTTCTTTAAAATCTACTACTTGATAGATACTTTATAGACATAATCTCAGTTCTTTATAACATTCTTATGGAGATAATTTTCCTCATTTTGCAGATAGAGAAACTGAAGTAAAGAACATGTAATTAATGTATCACATGAATCAGAAGCAAAATTGAATTATTGAACTCACTTTTCCTAACCTTTTCTCACCATGCCACATCCATTCATCAAATGGAGAAATATCACTGGCAAATAGGAACTTGGCAAGATTATTATAAGATAGTAAATAAGCTTCTTCAGGGTGCATTCTACTAATAGAGGAGAGAAATTATGGTGTTTTGTTTTTTTAAGCCCTTACCTTCTTGTCTTGGAATAAATACTGTGTATTGGTTCCAAGGCAAAAGAGTGGTAAGGGCTAGGCAATGGGGGTCAAGTGACTTGCCCAGGGTCACACAGTTGGGAAATGTCTGAGGCCACATTTGAACCTGGGACCTCCCATCTCTAGGCCTGGCTCTCAATCCACTGAGCCACCCAGCTGCCCCTGAAACTGTTCTTTTCATCTTTGTAACCCTAGTACTTAACTTAATAAAAATTTTCTTAGTTGAATCTAGAAACAGACTAACTTTGCTCTTTTCACATAAGCATGCAGTTTTGAAATTATCCTGATCTCTAATCCCTTAGCTTCTCATTTCTCATTCAGACCATTACCCTTACACTAGCTAAACTTTCTTCCTTTACCCCTCTTGACTTGTTGGTGAACAAGCTCCACACTCATCTGTCTATTTAGTCCCTTTGCCCTATCATTGTTGATCATACCTGCCAAGCCTCAACCTTAGACTTCTCTTACCATCCACTGCCTTCTTTCCTTTACATGTGCTGCTGAACCAAAGTGGAAAAAAATCACAAAGCCATGTTAACTGAGTCCACCACAAATTCATGCTGTAGAACCTCAATTGGACCCTCATTCTTGCAAAGTAATCCTTTCATACCTCCCCCAATTAACTCACTATTAATGGTTGCTAGGCGGCACTGAGCACTGGGCCTGGAGTCAGGAAGAGCTGAATTTAATTCTGGTCTCAGACACTTATTAGCTGTGTGACCTTGGGCCAGTCGCTTAATCTTTCCATCTCAGTTTTCTGAAGTTTCGTATAATTTCTGTTTGGTGTTCAAAGCCCTTTATAACCTGTTTCTCTCTGACATCTTACACTGTGTACCACTCTGCACTCTGTCCCCCACATTTTCTTTTCCATTTACTGCATTCCAGAGACACTGATCTCTTGCTTGCTGTTCCTTCAATTAGACATGCCACCTTCTAATTCTAGGCATTCACCCTGGCTATTTTCCTGGCCTGGAATGCTCTCTCCCTTCCTCTCTTGACTTCTGGCTTCCCTGATTTGCTTCAAGTCCCAAATAAAACCCACATTCTAGAGGAAGCCTTTCCAGTTCCTCTTAATTCTAATACTTTCTTTCAGTTGATTATTTCTAATCAATCTAATATATACCTTGTATATACTTAGTTATTTGTATGTTGTTTTTCCTATTAGGTTTTGAACTCTTTGGGGGCAAAGATTATTTTTTATTTTTCTCTTTATTCCTCATAGTAAGTGCTTAATAAATATTTACTGACTGACACTGAAGGCTTCTGATGCAATTTACTATTGTTATTAACATTATATAACTATTAAAGTGATATTCAGGAATTATTTTCCTAAAAAAAATGTTTTTTGAACTTTTTAATCAACTTGCATGACTTGGTGATTTTTTTTTAAACCCTTACCTTCTGTCTTAGAATCAATATTGTGTATTGGCTCCAAGGCAGAAGACTGGTAAGGGCTAGGCAATGGGTGTTAAATGACTTGCCCAGGGTCACACAGCTGGGAAGTGTCTAAGACCAGATTTGAACCTAGGACCTCCCATCTCTGGGCCTAGCTCTCAATCCACTGAGCTACCCAGCTGCCCCCTTCTTGGTGATTTTTTAATGAGCTATATATAACCTTCTATATCTTCTATATGATATATCTTGCTTTGAAATACTAGAACCACCCATCAGAAAAAAACAACACAACTTAATCAACTATATTTATTCATTTGAAGCTCTGATTATGTCTTACTTGATGATTGCTATAATACTTAACAGGTCTTCAAACCTTCAATCTATTCCCAAACACCATACTCAATCACTGCTAGAGTATTTTTCCTGCACAGCTTTGATCATATCCCTTTTCTCCAAAACATTTAGAAATTGCTAAATTTCTACTAAAATCCAAATTGCTTAGCCATAGCATTGTAAAGCTGTCACAATCTGGCTTCCATCTGTCTTTCAAGTCTTCTCTCACACAATTTTCCTTCAAATACTCTGTTCTGTAATCAAATTAAATTACTCACTTTTCTCCAAACTAATGTTGCCACTTCCCAACTTTGGATCTTTTGTTCAGATTTTATCCAAGGCTCCATTTGTTCTCCTGTCTTCTTTCCCTTATCTTTCTATCTATCTTTCCCTTAATCCAAAGTCTTCCTCAGGTCCCATCTCCTTCCTTCCTCTCTTTCTTCTACTTCTGAGTTTTGTGCTATTCTGAGATACCAAAAGTCTGGTATCTAGATTACTGAGGCATTATTATATTTATAAAACATTTTAAGGTATCAATTTTTATTTGAATGTCTGCAAGCAATTTCATCCTACTAAGCCCAGAGCATATTCTAAATTCTTTACTAGTCTTGCCAATAATTTAATCTCTTAGAAGGTAAAGAGAGAAACTGCTATTTAGGACTTAATTCTGATGAACAAGTAGTAATTGGTTTGTCATGTAAGTGATAGGGGCCCTGGAAACAAATGATGATATAATTTTGTAGTTTATAATCTAGAGGGGAGAGGATGCAGAACATAGATGAGATGTTACATTTGGATTTAGGAATACATTTTTAAAGTTTAGATAGGTATGGTTCCATGTTCAGAGAGTATAAAAAAGTGAGTATAGATTAATTAATTAATTAAGAATATTTTTCACCAAGATAAACTCAGAATGGGCGAATGACTTGAATATAAAGAAGGAAACTATAAGTAAATTAGGTGAACACAGAATAGTATATATGTCAGACCTTTGGGAAAGGAAAGATTTTAAAACCAAGCAAGACTTAGAAAGAGTCACAAAATGCAAAATAAATAATTCTGACTACATCAAATTAAAAAGTTTTTGTACAAACAAAACCAATGTGACTAAAATTAGAAGGAAAGCAACAAATTGGGAAACAATCTTCATAACAAAAACCGCTGACAAAGGTCTAATTATTCAAATCTATAAAGAGTTAAACCAGTTGTACAAAAAATCATGCCATTCTCCATTTGAAAATGGGCAAGGGACATGAATAGGCAATTTTCAGTTAAAGAAATCAAGACTATTAATAAGCACATGAAAACGTGTTCTAGATCTCTTATAATCAGAGAGATGCAAATCAAAACAACTTTGAGGTATCACCTCACACATGCTGGAGGGGTTGTGGCAAAGTAGGGAGATTAATGCATTGCTGGTGGAGTTCTGAATTGATCCAACCATTCTGGAGGGCAATTTGGAACTATGCCCAAAGGGCGATAAAAGACTCTCTGCCCTTTGATCCAGCCATAGCACTGCTGGGTTTGTACCCCAAAGAGATAATAAGGAAAAAGACTTGTACAAGAATATTCATAGCTGTGCTCTTTGTGGTGGCCAAAAATTGGAAAATGAGGGGATGCCCTTTAATTGGGGAATGGCTGAACAAATTGTGGTATATGTTGGTGATGGAATACTATTGTGCTCAAAGGAATAATAAAGTGGAGGAATTCCATGGAGACTGGAACAACCTCCAGGAAGTGATGCAGAGTGAGAGGAGCAGAACCAGGAAAACATTGTACACAGAGACTAATACACTGTGGTATAATCGAACGTAATGGACTTCTCCAGTAATGGCTTTACAGTGTCCCTGAACAACCTGCAGCGATCTACGAGAAAAAAACAAAACAAAACTATCCTCAAGCAGAGGACAAACTGAGGGAATAAAAACACTGAGGAAAAGCAACTGCTTGACTACAGAGGTTGAGGGGACATGATCAAGGAGAGATGCTAAATGAGTGCCCTAATGCAAATACCAACAACAAGGAAATGGGTTCAGAGCAAGGACACATGTGATACCCAGAGGAATTGCCCAGCAGCTAGGGAAGGGGTGGCAGGGGTAGGGGGGGAGGGAGAGGAAAAGAAAATGATCTGTTTCCAATGAACAATGTATGAAAATGACCAAATAAAATAATGTTTTAAAAATTAAAAACAAAAACAAAAACAAAATATTTTTACAAACCTTAAAAAAAAAAAAAGAATATTTTTCCATGGTTACGTGATTCATGATTCCCCCTACCCCATTTCCCTTCCTCCTCCCTGAGCTGACAAGCAATTCCACTATATATATATATATATATATATATATATATATATATATATATCTGATATACAGATATCATTGTTTAAAACCTATTTCCATATTATTCATATTTGCAGTAGAGCAATCGTTTAACATCAAAACTCCAATCATATTCTGTGATCAAGCATTTTTTTTTCTAATGTGTTTCTGTTCTGGCAGTTCTTTCTCTAGATGTGGATAGCATTCTTTCTCATAAGTCCCTCAGAATTACTCTGGATCATTGCATTGCTACTGGTAGAAAAGTCTGTTACATTTGATTGTGCCAGTGTGTCAATCTCTGTGTATAATGTTCTCCTGGTTCTGCTCCTTTTGCTCTGCATCAAAATTCCTGGAGGTCTTTCCAGTTCATTTGGAATTCTTCCAGTTCATCATTTCTTTGAGCATGATAGTATTCCATCACCATCAGATACCATAACTTTTTCAGCCATTTCTCAATCGATGGACACCCCCTCATTTTCCAATTTTTTGCCACCACAAAGAGTGAAGCTATAAATATTTTTGTACAAGTCTTTTCCCTTATTATCTTTTTGGGTACAAATCCTGCAGTGGTATGGCTGGTTCAAAGGGCAAGACAGTCTTTTAAAGCCCTTTGGGCATAGTTCCAAATTGCCCTCCAGAATGGTTGGATTAATTCTCAACTCCACTGGCAGTGCATTAGTGTCCCAATTTTGCCACATCCCCCCCCCCAACATTTATCACTTTCCTTTGCTGCCATATTGGCCAGTCGGTTAGGTGTGAGGTGGTTACTCAGAGTTGTTTTTAAAAATAATGCTACATTGAATAAATTCTTAAGCCGAATAAATATCCAGAATAAGTAGAAGCTCATAAAAAGTAGCTAAGGAAGACAAAAAAAGATTTTATAAATTGTGTTTCATCTGAGGTAGCAAATACTAAAAAGTGATAGACTCAATGTAATGGCAGAAAGCCAAGGTCCTCAAGTTTGTTGCTTTTCTTTGTTTCCCCTGAGGGTTCATAGTCTTCAAATAGGAAAGAATAGAAGTAACGTAATAAACAAGTAATTCAAGATAGCAGAAAAGCATCTTGTAATTTTAAATGAATTCAGGTCTACATGTTGAGCCATATCCCCAAAATACTGAAAGAACTTGAAGATGTGGTTACAGCATAACTATTAAGCATCTTTGTGGGATGATGGGGAATAAGTGCCAGAAAACTGAATACAGAAAACTGTGCCAGTGCTCATGGTTGAATAAAAGGTATATTACCTCCTCACTTCTTGGCTTCTCTGGCTTCATTTAAACCCCAACTAAAACCCCATCTTTTATATAAAACCTTTCTCATCCCTTTTCAATTCTAATGCTTTCTCTCTGTTAATTCTATTTATTACATACATAAGCTTGATTGTACATGTACATAGTAGATGCTTAATAAATGCTTATTGACTGACTAAAAATAACCAGCCAATGAAATTGATGCCAATATCCAACAAAATTTTGTAATAAGTTATTAAACTCATGTCTCGTAAAGATTTTGAAAAGAAAGGGTTCACTGTTGCTAGCATTATTTCAGCTAGAACATTAGCTCACCAAATAGGTCCTTGGAATATCTTGGGGCAATCTATGCATAGGAAATAAAATAATAAACTGTCTTTATTTTTTAATAAGGAAGAATTAGTTGACGTCTGAATTGGCCTCCTTGTGTATCATGGACTAGCTACATCAAAGGTAAAAATTAACACCAAATTAGAAGGATAAAGATAAGGTATTGCATGGGATCACAATAGGTGAATAAAATGTTGACTGAAAAATGAAGAGTGGATAGACATTGATCCTATTTATTGATCTCCAAACTGAGAAACCAATTCCTCTCCCAGCCCAAGTCTTCTCCTCCACAAGATTCCAATCCCTTGGGGCCTGTCCCCCATCAAGGTGATCAGTTTCACACACTATTCAGCCTGGCACTTGTTCTTTAGTGTCAGCCTCTGTCACAAATGGGAGGGCCTGGATTCAAGACTTGCCTCAGATACTTATTACTTGTGTGGCCTTGGGCACTTGTCTAGCTCTTACCACTCTTCTGCCTTGGAACTAATACACAATATTGATTCTAAGATAAAAGGTAAGGGTTTAAAATATATATGTTTATTAGTTATTCTTTAGAAATAGGGCAAATATATAAGAAGAAAATAGTAAAAGGAGATCAGAAATGAAGTATGAAGTATGATACAAAGCCTAAATATCTAGGTAACTATACACTAAGGATTGAGGTTAAGAAGGATAGGGACACAACCTTGTAATGACTAGATTGCAACCAGACCAGATGTTCTTTCTTTTTTTGTCATGTGCACATGAAAGGAAACAGTAAAGTAAAATCAAGATCATTTTGTATCTTTTTAAAGGGTAGCCCAGATACTTTCCCCAGTACTAGCTAGAATCAATTTGACTAAAAGGACCTACTCAACAGTAAATTTCATTTTGAGGGTATTTTAAAATGACAAAAGCTAGCTAGCTATGGTGAACTTTACAAAAGCTAAAGGTGCTATATCAAAGGAGGTAAATACAAATAAATTATTAACAGGTAATAGATGCATAGTGAAGAAGATGGCATCTGCATGTGCTAAATTTATCACTTGGAGAATAAGTCTCCTTCATGAGATTATTTTAGTACAGAGTTCTATTTCTGTAGAAAATTATAATTGGCTAGATTTTGTGTTTCTTTCTCTGTGTATCTTTCTCCACTATCACAACTGAAGTAGTCAAATCATATGTCACTGCTAAGAAGAAGTAACCCTGTCATCATTGGCAATTTGGTAGTGGCTATGAGAATTGAAAAAATGAAAAGGGCAGTTTCAGAGATACCTGAGAAACCTTACATGAACTGAGGAGTGACATGAGCAGACCAGAAGAACAACTTACTGTCAGTAAATAGCACTAAATGGCATTCTTGGGGAACAATCCTTCAGTCAGCTGTGTAGCTTACCCAGTAGTGGTAAAATATTATTATTAACTACTTACTTTTATTAACCATATATATGTAAATTGTTGCTAAGAATTCCATATGGAATGGAATCAAAAGTCTTATTCAAAGTCCAAGTATATTACTATCACACAAAGAAATTAATTTGGTTAGACATATTTTGTAGAAATGAAATCATTCTTGATTGACTGTTGCCTTGTCATTCCTTGATTTTTGGAAATCAATTCATGAAATACTCTGTATTTTCTCAGACACTGAAGGTAAGCTGATTGAACTTGAATTACTACAATCATTGTTATTCCTTTTTAAAAAGCTGGGTACTATAATTATTCATTTCTAGGCTTCAGGAACATTTGTCTTAAAAGAGCTCTCAAAAATTCAGCAAATGGTACTAAAATACCACCTGCAGAACCCCATAAAGGACATGTCACCAAGATTAACTGCTTAGGTACTTTTACTTAATTTTTTTTAACTTTTAAAATTTAGACACATTTACTTTTAAACTCAAATTTTCAACCATTTCTTTCCCTACTTTAGTTTGGTTTCCAATTCTAACATCATAAGTAACTTTTTTGTCATAATTTAAAAAATATATATTTTCCCTAAAAGGAAGGAGGCCCCTTGTAATTGTCATCCTTAATTAGTGCTTTTGTAACTTATATAATTAAATACCATTTTTTTCTGTTGTTATTTATATCTCTTGCAGCCCCTGAGCATGTGTGTATAAGTGTATGTGTGTATTTATGTGCTGTCTGCCTATCTTAATTTATTTAACTCACTATGAGAGAGTATATTTTCTTTGTATTCCTCTGATTCCTGTCTTTGAGGTCTATCACTTAGAGAATCTAAAATGGTGTAGTCAATTGGATTTCATGCTGTTCTCAATATTTCTGGACATACAAAAGAGCATGCTCGTGAGTCATTCAACTATCATAGAATTATCTGCCTCTTAGAAACTGTACCTTCACCCCTGCTCACTGGATCTTTCTTGCTATTGTCCTAGGTTTCCTGAACTTAGTTGTCCTTAAGTTTTCTTTACATTAATTTTTCTCCTTACTTTCAAAGAGATCCTAAGTTCTTTCATCTTCTGTTCAATACATTAAGATTTTAATTTACCTTTAAATAAATCTTATAAAATTACATTTTACAAGGAATTAACAGAGAGAAAGTATTAGAATTGAAAATTGGAATTCCAATTGAAATTCCAACTGAAAAGACTGTTGAAGAGGAAACCTGAGAACGACATTTTAAATCTCTGACTTTATCTCAGCTCCTGTTGCCCTGAGTCTGAACTGTGGCCAAGGGGCCAAACCCAGAGTGAGTCAACCTGACTTTCTCTCAGGGGGCTCAGTTTGCCAAAGCCTGAGTTCCCCCCAAACTTGAGGAGGGAAGAAAAGGGTTTTAGATAGAGACAGGAACCCTTTTCCCCACTTTCCTCTCCCATTCTTTCCTTGATATTTTTTCCTTTGTATTATCCTGATTGATAATCTGTTCCCCAAGCTGTGAACAAGAGTGAGTGAATAGATCAAGGGGGGACCCTTTGGTCTCAAGTAGTGGAGGGGGGACAAGAGGGACAAGAGTGAATCTGGGAGAGCAGCCTTAGCTAAGGAGGGAAGGTAGAAGGGGGAAAATCTTCAAACCCCCTCTCCTCTTTCTGAGCCAACCCTAAACACCATCTGTCTCCTGAACCCACTTTGAGAAGGGGGCATCTCCACCCTCTTTCCCCCTCTCTATACTGAAAGTCTTAACCCCTCTAATACAAATTAACCTCCCCTCGAATTGTGACAAGGAAATCACTTTAAAAGACTGATATATATTAATTTAAGGTCACCAAGGAATTCAGCTATGTAATTCCTAAATGAAAACTCAAGTCAGCAGTCAACCTTTTATGGAGTTTAATTACAAACAGGAGGAAGAAAGGTATTAGAGATAGAGAGAGAGAGAGAGAGAGAGGAAGAGAGAAAGGGGAGAGAAGGGAATAGGGCTTAAATACCCCTTCTGTTTAGACTGGGCCAAAAGGCCCAAGCCCTTAGATAGCTGGGGCAAAGAAAGGAGATCAGTCCCTATTACTCACGTGACCAAAATGGAGAAACAGTCTCAGGGGCCTCCACCTCCAGCTTCCTTCAGAGCCAATCCTCAAAGCACCACCTCTCCAACCAACCACCTCAGTCCTCAGACCCCGCTATCTTTAAGGAAACCATCCAAGTTCCCTCCCCTCAGCTCTCACATCTACCAATCACTGTCCAATTCTTCCCTGTGCCAATGGTGGCTCTAGCTTAACCCAGGACCGCCCAGAGGTCTGCCCCTTTGCACATGTCTGTTGAAGGTCATATTCTCAAATAATTAAATCTTGATCCTTTGCTGCAGCCCTTCCTAAATCCTGTTAGGACTGAGTGGGGTGGAAATTGTATTTTCCAAGACCTGGTTCTGTCATTCCAAGTATCTCTATTGTATCAATTCTAAAATCAATCATGACTCAAAGAAATTCCTGTTCTATGCTTAAGCATAGGTCAAAGCCCTTTCCATTGTTCAGCAAAAGGTTTCTGTCCTAAAGTAATCTTAAGAAGGGAGGAGGAGGAACCTCCCATGCCAATGGGGTTCACATTCCAATAGAGTTCCCACTATCAATAGGGAATTTTCCAAGTATGAAATTTCCCAATGGTGAAATTTCCAACATTTATAAGTCTAAGAAATTTTAAGGTTTACAGAAAACACATCTCTAGACCTGGCTCTCAGTCCACTGAACCACCTATCTATCCCATTAATAAACATTTAAAGGACTTATTTAAACTCTGTAAACTCCCCAATTCATTTCCAAGGGCTCTTTCATAGTTTGTAAAGGATATTTGCTGGCTGAAATGGTTTCTGAACTCTTTTGTCTTGGATTCCTAGCATTTCATGTAGGCCCTTAATGTTTAGTGCTGGCTTTTTAATTTTATCAACTGCTTTATATACAATTTTCTAGGAGATAATGATAAATAGGATCAATGTCTATCCACTCCTCATTTTTCAGTCAACATTTTATTCACCTATTGTGATCCCATGCAATATCTTATCTTTATCCTTCTAATTTGCTGTTAATTTTTACCTTTGATGTACTAGTCCATGATACACAAGGAAGTCGATTCAGACTTTACTAATACATGAGTGATCATTTGTTTTCTGTTAAGATATAATCAGTTTCTACTTTGTATTTGAGACTCACCATATCCATTATCTTCTGTCTTCTTGGAGAAAGTATTCTTGCTGTATGAGTGTGAGCCTTTTGCCTCTTTCGTTTCATAATCATGAACTCAATTGAATTCTAATTCTTGGTAGAAGGGCTTGAATGTAAATCCCTTCTTCTGTCTTTATATTTTCATGATAAACCTATGTTTATTGCTTTGGAGATCTGATGCTTACTGGGAGCTGGAAGGTCATTCAAGGATATGAGTCAGATTCTTTTATTCTCAGGAAAGAATTTTGGGTGAGAATACCAAGCCATAAAGAGTCTTGGATAGAACCTTCCAATATCGAATCCTACCTATCTGTCTTGGGCCCCAATTGGCATAGGTTTCAAAAACCCACAGCAGATTAAAAGCTACAGATTCAAAATAGGTACCTTGATAAGCCCTGAAAATTTATGAATGATATCAAAAGAGGATATTTTTTTAAAAACTAAAAACAAACCCCAAAATATAAAAAGAATTCAGAAACCACAGAGTTTGGGGGCCTGTTGAGAACTGTATATAGGACAGTATAATAACTCATATTTATAATGAAGTTGTTTTTTATAAAGGCAGGAAAACATTTTAGAACTATTTCCATCTAGGATTACTAAAAATAAATTAAAACCGTGAAACTTTTAACATCTTTAAAACAGCTCTCCAAAATGACATTTCCAGAGGGTGCTAGATAGCTGAAATTTTATCTTAAATAGATAAATGGGGAAATCAGCACCTAGCTTGGGGAGTTATGTCAAACCACTATTTGAATTTGGGTTTAAGTTATCTAAACTCAATTGGCTACTCACTGTTAGTAAATCAATCCTTTTAATCTTTCCTAACTAATTATACTACTCCCCACAATAACTGTTCCAAACCTTCTCTTTTCTCCTTAAATTTCCCACACTGTCTCTTCCCTGCACTAGGCTCACAGCTAATAACTTCACTTCATACTTTGCTGGTGAAGTAGCATACATTTGTTTTGAACTCTCCATTCTCTCCTCCTTTTGTCTAATTTTTGATATAGAAGTAAACTTCTGTCTCATGAAGGCTAATCCCACTACACATTCCTGTAATCTCCTCTCCTGCCTTCTCTAGCAGATTGCCCCCTCTGACATCCTCTCCTTTCCCTTTCTCTTTTTCCTCTCCTCTAAACTTCAAGTCTTATCTATTGGTTCCTTCCTTGCTGTCTGCAAACATGTAGCAGGAGAAGTCTCCCTATTTTTAAAACATCCTCACTTAGATTCTACTGTCCTTTCAAATAATCATCTTTCCTATTCAGAGCCAAATTTCTAGAAAAAGCTATTTTTTACCTCCACTTCTCCTCTCCACTCAATTCTTTGCAATCTGAATTCCATCATTCCTAAACTGAAACTGCTCTTAAAAAAAAAAGAAAGAAAATGAAATCTCTCTGCAAAACAAATTCTCACATTGATGGTGCCTGAAAGTATATTATGTCTCTTTCTGCACTTTTAAGTTTATCACCTCTTTGTCAGAAAAAGTGTTTCATCTTTAGTATTCTGGACTTGTGATTTATCATTGTACTTATATGAGTTCTAAAGTCTTTCAAAATTGTTTTTTGGTTTTTGTTTTTTCCCCTATAATACTGTTGTCATTGTAAAAATTTTTCTAGTTTTATTCACTTCACTCTACATCTTTTCATGGGAGACTTTCCAATTTCTTCTGAAACTGTCCATTTTGTCATTTCTTATGGCACAGTATATGCCATTATATTTATATATTATAATTTCTTTTGGCCACTCACTCATAGGAGAATAACCCATTAGTTTCCAGTACTTGGTTACTATTTTTAAAAATACTGCAACTATTTTAGGACATATTGTGACCATTTGGGTTGGGCATATAATATTTTCTGATCTTTTTGGAATATTGGGTCTAGTAGTAGGATAGTGGTAGCATAGCTAGGTCTGAGAGAAATGATTTGTGTAGCCGTTAAGGAAAACCCCACAATTTGACTCCCACTTTGGGTTAACCCCTGCCTTAGTATTGAATCAATGATTCCTATGCTACATTTCAATGAGTGTTTTCCAATTTAATGTGATTTCATAGGAGTAGTGATTATTTCTTGAATGTTTCTTTTGTATTAACACATATTAATATACAGTTAGTGATAATCAACTAATTTTCATACATAATATGAGTCATTAGATTAGGTTAAGTAGTTGAGTAGTTCTTCCATCTTTTAGACTTAAATTTGTCAGGACATGTCCTTTCCCTGACCGCTGCTAAAGGATCTTCCTCTAAGCCTATCCCTCCAAGTCCTGCTTGACAGATGTGCCCTAAGGTTCAGTGGAAAATTCCTGGTTATTTTAGGAGCCCCTCCCTCAGCCTTGTTTCATTGCCTTTGATTGATTGGAGTGGTTTTAACTTTTTTAAACCCTTTGGACCCTGTGTTGTTGGGAGTGTAGTGGGGAGAGGCAATTCCACAGACGTATTACCAGGAAGACCTACCTGCCCTGGACATAGTGGAGGGGAAGAGTTTTTGACTGGCTTGTTGCTATATGTTAACCTGTTGCTTTGTGTCAATGAGCTGATAGAGTAGGAATGGTATAGTTCTGTCAGCCTGCAACCACTAACAAGAATGTATATTTTGTACTCTACCATTTGGACAATCTGAGACTTGAGGATTATAAAAACTGTGATCTGGAGTAAATAGGGATCTTAGACTGTGAGGAAGGTTTGGGATCCTATTTGTTGAAGGGGACCAAGTCCCTTTCATAGTTATTGGCTCAAAGTCCTGCCTCAGTTGTCTTATTGCAGATTGCACCGATTTCTAGCAGTTCAGGTCAAAGGATATTCACATTTTAGTAACTTTTTGGGCAGAGCGTCAAATTGCCTTTCAGAATGGTTAGGCCATTCATAATTCTGCCAACAGTATTTTAGTGTGTTTCTTTTCCCACAGCCTTTCCAATATTTGCCATTTTCCCGTTTTGGGCATCTTTGCCAGTCTGATAATTATCAACTGGAACAGAGTTGCTTAATTTTGATTTCTCTTATTATTGGTAACTTAGAGCATTTTTTTAAACTTGGTTGTTGATAGGTTGGATTTCTTTCTTTCAAAACTTCCTGTTCATATATAGAAATAAATATACATTTATTTATTGGGGCAATGTCTTAGTCTTATAAATTTGAATCAATTTCTTATATATCCTGGATATGAGATCTTTATGAGAGAAACTTATGGCAAAGAATATTTTTCCCCATTCACCTACTTCCCTTCTAATTTTTTTTAAACCCTTACCTTCTGTCTTAGAATCAATATTGATTCCAAGGCAGAGTAGCAGTAAGGGCTAGAAAATGGAAGTTAAGCGACTTACCCAGGATCACAAAGCTAGGAAATATCTGAGATCACATTTGAACCTAGGACCTCCCATCTCTGGGCTGGCTCTCAATTCACTGAGCCACATAGCTGCTCCCCTTCCCTTTTAATTTTAACTATGTGAGATGTATTTATATATAAAAACTTATAAATTTTATGTAGTAAAAATTGAGCTTCTCTATTAATTATTTAGTAATAGACCCTTCCTTTATCCATAGAATCAAAAGATAATTTCTTTTTTGTGCCTCTTATTTGCTTATGATGTGACCTTTTATATCTAGATCATTCATTAATTTAAAACTTATCTTGGTATATAGTATAAAGTATTGGTTAAACCTAATTTGTGCTAGACTGCTGTCCAGTTTTCCCAGTAGTTTTTGTCAAATTGTATTTCTTTCCCAGTTATGCAGTCTGTGGGTGGATTTGGACCCAGATCTTCCTGACTATAGACTTGGTACTCTAGCCACTGAACCACCTTGCTTTCCCAGATTATCATTTCCTTATTTTGGACCCAGTCTCTCTATTAATAAGATCATTTTCCAAAAAGGCTTATTGCCAATAGTTTGGTCACTAAGTAACAAGTTTTCTAGGCATGACAACCCATGAAGTAAAATACAAAATTGTCTTCTATCCTTTTCTGCTTCTGTAACTGCAATGAATGTGGCAGAGCAATGGGAAAAGGGCAAAGACAGTTCTAATATTCACACTTTTCAAGCAAAGCTCATAAATATTTATTTAATTAATTTAAATCTTGGTATTCTAAGTATGGGATCATTGTTCAAACTAGTGAATAAGAATACTAGCGTGGGAACTGCACCTTACTGATATTGACATTCTCGACATAAATGAACCCAGAGTCCCTGCTGAGTTTTGGGTCGCTCTTCCTTTTCTAGGTAGTTATGGTTTTTCACTAATATATTCAAGAATGCTAGTAGGGAACAAAGTCAATGTCATAGGCTTATAATTTAAAGACTCTAACCACTTCTCTTTTTGGAGCGTTGGGGACATTTCCACTTCTGAGTTCTGTGGCACCTCTCTCGTGTCCAGAAGATTTTTTTAGAGATCACTGATAGTGGCTTAGCAATCACACCTGTGAATTCTTCCACTACCTTTGCTATTGACTTATTCAAGCCTGGTGACTGGAACTCATTGAAAGGAACTAAAGGTTTTCTTTCTATCTATACAAGAATGTTTTGCACTCAGAATGGTACACGGTTTTTTTTTTTTTAGCCTGAAAGATAAATGAGACACTTGTGTATAGTAGGAAAGAATTTCATAGAATCCTAGAAATGGAAGGAAGGGACCTCTATGGCCATCTAGTTCAGTCCATATGATTTACCAATGAGAATTCTTAAATCCTGCACTTTATTACAAGAGGAAATTCAGCAATCTCCTCTGGAAATCTTTATAAAAATAGGATTCTGATATGGTCCAGATGATTTAAGACAGAGTATGTGGTTTAAAACATGCAGCCTGTAGGCCACATGCAGTGTGCAACAAGAGTAGACCAGAACCAAATTAAAACATAATTAATTGGGAAATATTTAAATTAACAAAAAATACAATCAAGATAATATGGCATTCTAAAACCAAGTAAATATGTGGCTTTCAGTCATCCTCATGTGTGGATTAGTGATCCTTGTTTCTATTTGAGTTTGATTCCACTGTTTTAGGTGATCTCTTAAGGATAATTTTGACCTCAAAATTTGGTGAATGAATATTCTAATATGCTTAAGTATGGTTTTTCTTCCCTTCTTTTCACAAGGTGGATGATATAGAAGCAGCTGTGACTGATTTAAAGCAAAAGAAGATCCGTATTCTGAGTGAGAAGGCTAAAATTGGAGCACATGGGAAACCAGTGATTTTTCTCCATCCTAAAGACTGTGGTGGAGTCCTTGTAGAACTTGAACAAGCTTGATTGTAAAGTTGTGAAAATGAGAGAGAATTTCCAATGAAATATTATTTTATATTTGATCTCTGTTCAGTGTCCTCAGTTATGTCTTATCCTAAGAGTTGAAAAATCAAACTGACAGATTAAGTGAATAAAATAACAAAAACACATTATTTTTACTTTTTCCTGTTCTGTGAGGAAATATTTGTTATTCAAACCTTAAAGAAATTGTAAAAATCATGTTTATGGAAATAAAATTATCTATATCTTTTGAATGGTATGAAATCTCCCCAAATAATGTTTGCTCATTATACCAGATGAATATGTGCATACAGTAGAACAAATGCTCTCTATATGAAGAGACTAACTCCCACTCCCACTCCGCTACCAAACAGTGGGTGCATTGACACTTGATATAGACGTAGATTGCTAAATGTTTGGGACTGTCCTGTTTAACAAGCTGTTCTACAAGCAATTTGTGGGTAAGTTTAGTATTTTTAACTAAGTTTTTAAGCCAAAACTTTCTTAGATTGTTTGAAACCACCATGTTTTCAGAGCATACTACCTTGGGCCAAGCTGTTTTTGGGTTGGGAACATAAAAATGAGAGAAGGAAAGTATTTTTGGAAGTTTGAATAGACAGATAAATCGATGACTGGATCTGTGGCTGGGCAGATCCATGAATAGGTCAGTTCATTAATGACATATATTGAATGGAATATTGCTTATTGGACCTCATACAAAACAAATGGAAACCCTTTGTTTGCTAAGTTTACATTCTAATTGGAGTCATATGAATACATTTTTTTTTAACCCTTACTTTCAGTCTTAGAATGAATATTATGCATTGGTTCTGTTGGAGGGAAAGAGAGAGAAATAGATAAAATGTAAATAAGGAAAAAGTTTTGCTGGAGAAGAGCTAGCCACATGCCAGGAACCAAATGACAATGGATCCTGGAACTGAGAGAGGAGATTTGAGGGGACACCAGCTGGGCCTGAGGGCTCTTGGCTTCCTGTCTCCAGAGTGGACTGGAGGTCTTGGCTTCCTGTTCCAGGAGCTGAGGAGAGTTAAGATACCTTATATCTGCTGTTCCTGCTTGGATAAAACCTACATTGAAGTGAAAGTAAAGTGTCCCTGTCTGCTGAGAAGTACTGCCTTTACTGAGAAGAAAAACCCAAAGAAGATCTGTCTAACAGCCAGTGAGGGAGGCTATCAGCCTTACTTCATTGAGGGGTGCTGAGGGTTGAAATAAACCTCAGTATCTCAACATCATCTTATCATTAGTATTATTATATCAGTTCTAAGACAGAAGAGTGGTAAGGGCTAGGCAGTGGGGGTTAAGTGACTTGCCCAAGGTCATATAGCTACAAAGCTGATTTGAATTTAGATTTGAACCCAGGACCTTCAGTTTCTAGTCTAGCTCTCAATCTACTGAGCCACCTAGCTGGTCCCCAATAAATGTACTTTTGAAAAAAATGTATTGTGGGTAGTGGGGCAGGATTTGAGTAGATCAGTCAATATTTTAACCAGATGAGAACACTTCTTATTGGATTAATCAGACATATAGGCTTTAGACTAAGTGAGGGAAAAGTCCTTAATTAATTTTGGTATCTTTGAAAACCATTGGATGAACCAGAATGATGTTGTACAGGAGGAGTATTTGTTGAGGAAAGTTGCTCACACTCTGATGATAATCTTTAAAATAGTGATCCATTTGGAAACTGAGGGTTTTTTTTTTGTTGTTGTTGTTTTGTTTTGTTTTTGGTGGTGGTGGTGGTTTTTAGCATCTAGTAGTTTAAGGTGGAAGTCTTCCAGTCAAATCTAAGGTGTTGCTTGGGAGAGAGAAGAATGCCTTCATCTTTGGCTCCCTCTTTACCCACATGACTAGAAAAGAACCTTGTGGCCTTCTGATAATGAGAGGATTGAGACTTCATCAGCATCTTAGCAGCACCCCCAGAATACTAGCAGTGGCAACAAAGCCTTTAGCACTTACTAAACAATGGGACATGATGAAAAAAAGCAAATTCCTGTGAGTAGATTCCTCCCCCCCAAGGCAATGTCATATTCATATTCAATTTTTAATCTTTGATGAGAACAATTTAAATGTTGCCATGACTCATTTTCATGACTCCAAAAGGAGTGAAGACCATGTCATATGGAAGAGCATTTTAACTAATCAATGACAAGACCCGGATCCACTATTAACCTGGAGCAGAGGGGTCGCTTATATTTTGCCAGACACAGCTGGGAAGCTGGTGTGGGTGCCCCAGAGGAATGCCACAGCCTGTGCCTCATCTTACAGACTCGAGATGAGAAACACAGCCAGCAAGATGTCCCTGACCAGCAAGCAAGAGAAGCAGGAATGCCCACCTAGGGCCAAGTCAAAGCCTCAGCACACACAGGGCACAGATTTAAGGGCATAATATGACACTTGAAATGGTATTTTTGACAATTTTGTGTTGTTAAGTGTGCCAAGGACACAGACAACTACATATTGGGCTTACCTACCTCTTCCACCTTAGGTGAGACCCCTGACATGTTTTGACAATAATGACTGATAATTCTTTACTGCTATGAGGTATACAAGCTAATACATTGGATAGTGACTCAACCAATATGACATAATCTTATCAGCTTTGGCTGAACACGTCATACGGTCTCACTGTGTATCTCTGGCTACTTACTAAGGCGTATCCACTGAGTTATAAGTGGGCTATAATTTGTGTAGATGGAGAGAATTCTCATGCCAAAGAAATCACAAATCTGACTTTTTGACATTTTGAAAGCCATAGATATCTACAAGTAGGAAACAGTATAGGCCCCAGGGAATCAGCATAGAAGTACAGTGAGACCTAAGCAAGGTTTTTGCCAAAATTTTCAAATACAATATTGGCAATGGAGGTATATGGTGAAACTGATTTTGGGAAATACAGATACGTAGGAAATACACATAGATGAATTTTAAAAATCAAAGCAAAGGCATTTAATGAGATAGAATAGTTAGCAACCAAAGATTTTATCTATAAGTTTGGGGTACACTCTTCCACAAATACAACTTTAGCAGGGATATTAGAAGAGAATATATGAAGATGGTGTATAGTTAGAAAATCTTGAACCCCTAAAACGACATTACCCAGAATGCTCTTCCCTTTGTGCACTTTTGAGTCTTTATGTCATTGTTTATAAGTTTTGTAGTTCCTCCCTCTCACTTGCTTCTTTCTCGAGCAGGCTGGGTGGTTTAGGTACCTTTTAGTCTAGTTGTTATTAATAAACTTTATAAACTATAATACTTTAGTTATTGTATATTAATTAAAAAACCCACAATAGACATACAGGCAACATGTGGTGAGGGCACAGATCTGAAGGCATAGCTTTTGCCTCTGATGCTGCAAGGTCACTAATATCTTTTTAGGGATACTGTGCTGTTCACGTTGCACCTAATCCATGGGTAATAGGTACTATATTTAATCCTGGGGATTTTCTCTTTTTAGTAAAGAATGGAGAAATCTCAGAGCCACACTCCCAGAGAAATTTAACTTAGTCTAGAGCCAATTCTCAGTAGTTGATTGGTTTGTATATTATAGATCCTGATCTTATGAAGAATGGAGGGAGAATTTGTTAGGGCATCCTGCTCAACTGATTCTCCCCCCCAATTCCACTAATAAACCCACAGAAGGGAACAGAGGTCTTCAAATCTTAAAATGTAAAGCGGAGTTTTCATTTTGTTTCTCTTCAAAGATATAAACAACTTCTCTAATCAAAACTGATGTGATTAGTGGGAAGCCAGCTATTGGCTGGCTAAGTATGGCTATATCCATAGTGGTCCTTTAAAAAATGAAACATGAAACATACTCTAAAGAGCAATTTAAGGTAGGAGATAGCTCTAAGGAAAGTGACTTCTGGAAGCAGAGAAGAGAATCAGCTATGGAAGAGCATCTCTCCTGAGAGGGAATTGCTCTTCACTTCTCACAGGAGGGGATTTTTCTCTCCTTTGGACTTGGCATCTTGCAACAAAGCTCCTTGCCCATTAGAAGATATTATACAAAGCAGAGAACTCACTGCCGAGACAATAAATAGCACTAAAAAGTGCTAGCTCTGTGAACTGAGAAGGAAGTATGTCAGTAGCTGAACTGCTGAAAGCACCATGCCCAAGGAATGTGGATGAGCACTCTACTTAGGAAAAAACCCTTTATTCAAGGGGAAACAGCATGAGGACATCACCAGAAAGGGAGAGATATTGAGTCCTCCGCTGCTAGAGGTGCAAGTTGCCTGAGTTACGTATATTCCCTATGTGTATGACTCTCTACTAGTATACTCTATATATGGGTCCACATTTCCAATTGATGCTCTGTGTGCGAATATGTGTTGAGGAGTAGCTCCAAAGAGGCACTTCATACAATTTAGTCTGTTTATAATTAATGAGTGGGTAGCAACAAGTGAGAGAAATAGTTCTGCAAAGCTCCAGAGCCTCCCATCTCTGAGCCTAGCTCTCAATCCACTGAAAAATCCACCTAGCTGCCCCCTAATGATGTCATTCTTAAGATTTAACTATACCATTTACCTATATGAGAAGTAAACAGTTTGACCTTATTAAATTGTTCATAATTGGTCTTTTGTGTTATCTTCCTATAATTTTTCTCATTCTTATATATCAAATTTTCTGTTCATTTTGGTCTTTTCTTTAAGCATATCTGAGGGAGCAGCTAAGTGACTCAGTGGACTGAGAGCCAGGCCCAGAGATGGGACATCCTGGGTTCAAATCTGGCCTCAGACACTCCCTAGCTAGGTGACCTTGGACAAATCACTTAACCCCCATTTCTTAGTCCTTACTCCTCTTCTGCCTTGTAACTAATACATAGTTAAGGGTAAAAAAAAAAAGAATATTTGAAAGTCTTTTATTTCATTAAATAACCATTCCCCCCCTTGATTCATACTCAGCTTTTCTGGATAGTTTATTTTTAATTTTAAACTCAGTTCCTTTGCTCTTCAAAATATTATATTCCATGTTCTTCGTTGTTTTAATGTAGAAGTTGCTAAATCTCGTGTTATACTGATTGTAGTTCCACAGTATTTAAACCATTTCTTCCTAGTTGTTGGTAGTATTTTCTCCTTAACTTGTATTATAAAACTTAGTTTACATTAAGAAAGAAGGTAACACTAAAGATAAAAGATGGACCCTTAGAGGATAAATGAATTAACAACTAAGAGGGTTAGGGGAGATGACAATGGAGGGGATTTTAGAAGGGAAAAGAAGGAAAAGAAGGGACAAATTGAAGGAGTGAGGTTACTGTACCCAACAGAATCTCTTCTCTGTGAGAATAAGATGTGTTATTCTCAGGATGTAAATTCACCAAAATTTTCCAAACTCACAGAGCTGGTCTTGGACAATCTTCCTTGAATCAGGATCAGTCCAGATGTAGCAGTCCACCCCTAGCTATGGGCAAGGGAAACAGTTAGTATGTACAGATTGTCTTAGAAGAGAGCATGCTCAGTCTTGCGCTTGGCTAGGAAAGCCTCTGACCCTTTACCCCAGCTTCCCCCAGGTTAGGCGGGAAAACAGGTTTCTTTGTGCTCACCTGGCTAAGAGAAACCACACCTATACCTTGTCATTAACCAATGACAATCATCCCTATGTATCGTGTATATTTGCATATCAAAGACATTAAAATCAGCCACAGCAATCTCCACCCTCTCTCTTCCCTCTCTTCCTCTTGAATCTCAGCTCCCACTGATGTCTGTCCTTGCTGGAGCTTGGCCTCTGGCCAAGCTCCATATTTAATTCTGTTCCTTCTCTATCTCTCTCACCTGGGACCTGGCCTTCGGCCAGGCACTTTCTTTTCTCTATCACCTCTCCAACCTGTGTGGTATTAAGTTTGGATCACTGGACAGGTACAAGCCTTTTGAGTAGACCACTGATCAGAGTTTTGCTGTGGCTCATTGATAATTAATAAGGCCTGCATTTCTGACTCATTCCTGCCACCTCATATCTCTAATTTGGCTCCGCCACCCCCCTCGCGGTATCCAGAACCTCTATCCTTCCTCTATCTTCCTACCTTAAAGCTTCTCTCTCCTTGGGAAGCTTTATCATAGAGTGAACCATTAGATCAACTGCCTTTCTCAAAGCTCCCTGAGAAAATTATCTCCCATCAGTCATCTCTGAGTTTCCATTCAGATTTAAAGAAACCCAATTTATTAATCTCTTTTATGTATCTAGCAATAAATTATGCTATGTAACTCTATTTCCTAATGAACTCTTAATTAATTAACAAATATTTCTCTGCACCAGGTGGGGCAGTGATTGTGAGATCCACTTCTGGTCTTTGAGGGTGTGAATTTCCTTTTCTAGTAAAAGGTTCTTCAAGTGTTTGACTAAGTGTGAAAGGAAGGGTACTCTGAGTTCTTGATTGATTAAGTTAAAATAAACAAAGGAGGATAATTCCATTTGCACAGTTTGTAGAAAAGGAAATAAGCTAATTATGTAGTAAAAATTGAGGACTAAAGATAGGCAGTTTGATGATACACAAGAAACTTCTAAGATATTTATAAATGAGGGAAAGGACATTAGGTAAATATCCATGGATAATTTATGGAAAGGCTTTGACAAAATGCAAATGGGATAAAGAATTATAGAGGATTTGAGATCTGTAATGATAGAATAGGAATACCTCCATTGAAAAAATGAGATCCACCAAAGTACCAAATACTATATATGCTGTGTGGTATACTGTATTATTGTCTTTACAAATACTGTACTCTGCCCTTCACTACATGGTGAAAAGAAAACCAAGCTTAAGTCTGGAAAGACCTAGATTGGAATTCTAGCTCCAACACTAATTATGGTCATGAGCTAATCACTTAACCTTTCTGGACCCCAGTTTCTTCATATGTAAAATGAGAATACTAATATTTCCACTACATATTTCAAAAGATTGTTATGAGAAAACCTCTTTGTAAGCCTTAAAGTGCTAACTAAATGTGAATTGCTAGAAAGCCAGATAGGTAAGAGGAACTGATTTATGAGGGGCCTTAAAAATTATTAGTAAGAGGTTGAACAGACCTTCTTATTCCAAATCCAGGACTCTTTCTGCTAGCACATTCATATTTCAGTAGGTATTTTTTTTCAGTTATTCATGATCTTTGACTAAATGGAGATATACAGGCTAGATTATATAATATCCTAGTGGATTTGAAACTGGAATTGATCAAATCAAATGCTGATTAATTGTTAAAATTCAAATAAGAATAAAGATTTTTATGATACAACCCAGAACTCTGCCTTTGGCCCTATATTGGTCAACAATTTTATCAAGGACTTAAATGAATATAAGCTTTCTAAATTTTAAGATGGCTAGAAGCTAATACTTTAGATGACAAAACTAGTGTCCAAAAAGTTTTTTTTAATAGACTAGAATAATGGAACAAATCTTAAAAGGTGAAATTTGATGGAACAAAATGTAAAATTCTGTCCTTAGAATAAAAAATAACAACTGCCAAAGTGCAGGATAGGGGAAAAATATGACATAATAGTTCATATGAAAAAGACCTGTATACTTTAGTGGACTGCTAACTCAGTCCATATGAATCAATAGTTTTGAGTGGCTGGCAAAAATGTTAACTATATTAATATGTCTGTCATCTGCCCTCCATAATACTCATCATAAACTTCATCATTTTGTGGTAGTGACTCTGAGTTTTCATTGTTTTGTGAATAGAAAACAAAGTTCAATAGATTCTACCCAATTGGAAAGGCTTCAAGTTCTGGCAACAGACTGTCTCTGCTATATGAGCACCCTTTTAACTAAATCTGCATAGGCTAATCCCCAGCAGATTGACCACTGGGTAGTAAATACTTTGGGCATATTTGATAAAATAAAAGTATAGAAGTATATAGCCTTCAAATCAATAAATTGGTCAACAAGTATTTATTTATAAAGTACCTACTGGGGGCAGAGAAAAGATGGCAGTGTTGTAGCAAGGAAAGCTGGAACCTATCTGAGAATCCCCTTAAACTAATCTTAAAATAGCAGCTCAAAACAAATACTGGAGTTCCAGAACCAACAAGGGGATGGAGTAGAGTAACTCTCTTGCAGAAAACTTGAAAGGTAGGCAGAAAGAGCCTATTTCATAAGGTGGAGGGGAACCAGAATCAAAACTACATACAGAGTAGTGCAAGCTGCCCACCCCTACACACACACCTATTGTGCCAGGTTCCAAACCTGGATACAAGCCAACTTAGAGACCCCAAGACCTTGCCTAAGCCAATAGTGGAACACCCGATGCCAAGCCCTTGAAGTTCCAAGCCCTGGCACAAGCCTGCAGTGAGGTCCCAAGTCCAAGGGCAAAATAGCTCACATTGCTCTGAGTCCTGAAAGCCATTAGCAGTCCCATTGTAAGAAATAAAATGTAAGACTCTGGTCCCTATTTTTTGTGAAGTTTTATTACATTTTACTTAGATAGGTAAATACAGAGAGTTAGAGAGAAAAGCCTATTCTATTTAGCCATGTGGGTGGTCTCAAATTGGCTACCTCAGCCACCTTCCTCTTGGCTTGTCACCACAGAAAAGAGAGCTCAAACTCCCTGGATCACCTCTATTATTCCTTCCCTTTACACCTGGTTCAATTTCAGAATCATTTCTAGCTTACATGCCTAGGTCACTGTCCCATTATTCAGGCTCAGTGAGGTGACATAGCTCTAGGAGTGTAGGGTTGCAGATAGGACCCCATGTGTGACCCTAGAAAAGGGTTCCCTTAACAAAATCCTGTGGGGTTTTTCCTTAATGGACTTCCCTGACCAGCAGAGTCCCACAAGGGAAGGGGCTCACCTTTGTGATGGGACCCGAGGAGAGGTAGGAACCAAGAACCAGGGTGGAAATGAAAGACATGGACAAGTCAGTGTTGGAATAGGGCAGGCAATCCCTATGATACTCCCTTGATAGGAAAGTATGAGTACAAAGGAACACGAGGTGGATGAGGAGATTAAGGTAGGAAATGCAGGCCGAGATGGTTACAGCCTCTGGGAAGGAGAAGGTCAAGAGGAGAGAGAGAGATAGTCATTGAGGAGCCCAGTGGAGCTCCATGGAAGGGAAAGGCCAAGAGCCAAGAGGAAGTTCATGGGTTTGCCTCTGAATTTATTCCTGTCCTGCTTGGGTGGTACTCCCAAGGACGTAGTAACCACATCACAAAGTATAGACAATTAAGATTGGGTGGCAAGCTAGAGGGAACACCTTTGGGCGTGTAGATTGCAAACCTTGGTGCTTTCCTGGGGAATTGAGTCTGAGCATGTTAATGAGTTTGTCTTAGCCAAGGGCCGCATGGCCAGTTCAAGGTTACATTCACAAGCCTCATTGGTATAACCTTATGCTTGGAGACATAGTAATCATACAGTCATTTATATTTCATAGATGTGAATATGCTTGGGATGCTACAAATCCCCACTTTGATTCTTTGGGAGACCAGCATGTTAAATCTCCTCATTTAGGTTTTCTAGATTAATTTTTCATATCTCCTTGATGAATCATTCCACATATGTAGCCTATACCTCTAAAAATTCTCTTAATAGAGGTATATAAAATAGTGTACTTTACATAGAGAGAATTACAACAATTTGGGTATAGGGGGGGAGAAAATGGAGAAATAAAACAACAAAAAATGATTGATAGATGCATTAACAAAAAGCCAATCAGGGGGCACTCCTCTTTGGCATAAAAGTTTACATTCAGACTAAAACATAGGTTAAAATCCCTTCAGTTCAGTTAATTATATTCCAAAGTTCACTCTGGATCTCTTTATGCAGTGTGTGATTTCTGTAGGCATCCTTATGAGATATTCTCCAGAAGATCCACTTTCTTGATTCAGGGTGTTGGTGATTTTTTCCCAATTTTAAGATAATTAATTGCACAATCCCTCTTAGGAGGGTGTTGACAAACACTAGAATCACCCTGGGATACATGGCTGAGTTATGAGGTATATGAATCAATTCTCAAAAGAAAACCCAAAACCCCCAAAACCAAATAGAAGAGAAAAAATTAAATCTAGATAGAAATATATATCAAAATCCTATGTGTATAAAATTTTAAGAAAAAACAAAAACAAAATAAAACCATAACAGGTCCTTGAATTACCAGCAAGGCCCAATTAAAGTGGCTTATGTCCTACAAGTGTGCAGGACAATTGCAGCAATATTGCATTTGTCCATAGGCTACCAGAACCAGAACAGACTACAGAAAATATTGCCATACTATAAAAGAGGAGGGGACAAGAATCTGAGATAAAAGGGAAGTATAATCCCCTGGTCTGATTTTACCTTCAATCTCAGGGAGAGGAGAGCCAAAATTAAAGCCAAACAGAGGTACTTGTAGGAACTTGGCACAGGGAAATCCAATATCTGAATTTGTCAAATGGCAGCTTCCTTGAACCTCAAAACAAGCCCTCTGTCTTGGTCTCCTTAACCTTGTGTTTCTTTGCACTGTGTATTAGCTCCTTCTTCTGAAATCAGAAACAATTATTAGTTAAAGTCCCATAATATTTAACAATCAGAGACTTCCGGTCAAGATGGCAGCTTAGAGAAAGCTAAAGTTCAGATCTCCAGAGACCTTTCCTTACCGATCTCAAACTGTATGCTCCAAGGGCACTGAAATTCAAAACAAACAACAGGATAGACCCTCGGAACCCTCCTCCTGGACCTGGATCAAAAGGTACGGCCCCCCAAAAGCCAGAACCCGAGATCACTCGGATCTAAGGGGTAGGCAGAAGGAAGGTCCCAGGACCCATCCCCCCAACCCAGAGCTCTGAGTCGGAGGCAGCAGCGGGAACCTCAGAGACAGCAAAAGGGCCTCAGGGCCGGCTACTATAAAGACCACACCCTGAAAACAACCTAAGCCAAACGCGGGGGCACCCAACACAGACAGCAGGGAAACAGAGAGATACGGGGCAAGCCTTTAGCCCCCTGGCTGGATCCTTCCATCTGAGTCTCACAGAAGGTCCCTGCCTCAGGGCATACTCAGTCCAACCCAGCTGAAACTATTCCTATCAGGAGCCCTCAGAGCTCCAAGAAGCCACGGCCCCTCCCCCCTCAGAGTGCAGGGTATTCTGAAACAACAGTAACCATCAGGGCTGGCAAAAGGATCTCAGGGCCGGCTATTCTGAGGGCCACATCCTGAAAACAACCTGACCCAGTCACGGGGGCACACAGACAGCAGGGAAACAGAGAGAGACGGAGGGGAGCCTGTAGCCCCCTGGCTGGATCCTTCCATCTGAGTCTCACGGAAGGTCCCTGCTTCAGGGCATACTCAGTCCAACCCAGCTGAAGCTAATCCTATCAAGAGCCCTCAGAGCTCTGGGAAGCCACGGTCCCTCCCCCTCAGAGTACTGGGTCCTCTGGCCAGCAAAGGCACTGAAATATGCTGTGGAGAGTGCCAAGCCAGGCTCAGAGCGTGGAAGTAAGGCAACGAAGAAGCATCGGGAGGGAACTGAGAGCAGTAACACCCCAAACCCCAGGATTCCCCAGGAAGACAGAACAACAGCTGCATAGAACAGACAATTTGCCTAGGGCTAAAGCCTCTGAACACCAGACAGAGATAATAAAAGCTAGTCCTCACCACTCAGATAGAGATGGAAAACAGCACAGAAAAGCCTCAAAACGCCAAGAAAAACAAGAAGAAGGGGGCAACTTTGGACACATTTTATGGAGCAAAAATACAAAATACAAAGGAGATAGAAGAGGAGACACAAGCAAATGCTCTGAAACCTTCCAAAGGAAATGGAAACTCTCCACAAACTCATGAAGAATTTGAATCAGAAATGATCAAAAAGATGGAAGCTTTCTGGGAGGAAAAGTGGGAAATAATGCAAAAGAAATTCACGCATCTACAAAACCGATTTGACCAAAATGAAAAGGAAAACCAGGCTTTAAAGGTCAGAATCAGGCAACTGGAAGACAATGAGCAAGAATTGATAAAGCAAAGCCAAAAGACAAAAAAATTAGAAGAGAACATACAATATCTCACTGACAAGGTCATAGACATGGAAAATAGAGGGAGAAGAGACAATTTAAGAATAATTGGACTACCAGAAAAGCCAGAAATAAACAGCAAACTCAACATTGTAATACAAGATATAATCAAAGAAAATTGTCCAGAGATCCTAGAACAAGGGGGCAATACAGCCACTGACAGAACTCACAGAATACCCTCTACACTAAATCCCCAAAAAACAACTCCCAGGAATGTAATTGCCAAATTCCAAAGCTTTCAAGCAAAAGAAAAAATCTTACAAGAAGCCAGAAAAAGACAATTTAGATATAAAGGAATGCCAATCAGGGTCACACAAGACCTTTCAAGTGCCAGTCTGAATGACCGTAAGGCATGGAACATGATTTTCAGAAAGGCAAGAGAGCTGGGCCTTCAACCAAGCATCAGCTATCCATCAAAACTGACTATATCCTTCCAAGGGAAAGTATGGGCATTCAACAAAATAGAAGATTTCCAAGTTTTTGCAAAGAAAAGACCAGAGCTTTGTGTAAAGTTTGATATAAAAAAACAAAGATCATAGAATACCTGAAAAGGTAAATATGAAGGATAGGGAAAAGGAGAAAAATGTTATCTTTTTCTTTTATTCAAACTCTCTTCTATAAGGACTATATTTATATCAATCTATGTATATTAATATGTGGGGAAAATGTAATGTGTAAATAGGGGGAAAAGAAAGACCAAATAGAATAATCTTTCTCACACAAAGATTCACATGGGAAGGGGAGGGGAAGAAAACTCCTATAAGAAGGAGAGGAAGAGAGTTTTTACTTAAACCTTACTCTCAGGGAAATCAACTCTGAGAGGGAAGAACATCCAGATCCACTGGGATCTTGAATTCTATCTTACCCAACAAGGGTAGGGAGAAGGGAAAACCAAGGGGGGAGGGGGGAAGGAACACAAAAAAGGGAGGGAAGAAGAGGGGGTAGGCAGAGGGAACAAAAAGGGAAGGGCTAGAAAGGGAAACATATCAAGGGAGGGGACAAGGGAGACTGATTTAAAGTAAATCACTGGACTAAAAGGTAGAGCTGAAGAAGAAAAGTGAGAATTAGGGAAGGATATCAAAATGCCAGGGAGTCCACAAGTGACAATCATAACTTTGAACATGAATGGGATGAACTCACCCATAAAATGTAGATGAATCACAGAATGGATTAGAATCCAAAACCCTACCATATGTTGTCTCCAAGAAACACACATGAGGCAGGTAGACACCCAAAAGGTCAGAATTAAAGGATGGAGTAATACCTTCTGGGCCTCAACTGACAGAAAGAAGGCAGGAGTTGCAATCATGATATCTGATAAATCCAAAGCAAAAATAGACCTGATTAAAAGGGGTAGGGAAGGTAATTATATTTTGTTAAAAGGGACTTAAGATAATGAGGAAATATCACTAATCAACATGTATGCACCAAATAATATAGCACCCAAATTTCTAATGGAGAAACTAGGAGAATTGAAGGAAGAAATAGACAGTAAAACCATATTAGTGGGAGACTTGAACCAACCATTATCAAATTTAGATAAATCAAATCAAAAAATAAATAAGAAAGAGGTAAAAGAAGTGAATAAAATCTTAGAAAAATTGGAATTAATAGACATATGGAGAAAAATAAATAGGGACAAAAAGGAATACACCTTCTTCTCAGCACCACATGGCACATTCACAAAGATTGACCATACATTAGGTCACAAAAACATGGCATACAAATGCAGAAAAGCAGAAATAATAAATGCAGCCTTTTCAGATCACAAGGCAATAAAAATAATGATCAGTAATGGTATGTGGAAAACCAAATCAAAAACTAATTGGAAATTAAACAATATGATACTCCAAAATCGTTTAGTTAGAGAAGAAATCATAGAAACAATTAATACTTTAATTGAGGAAAATGACAATGGCGAGACATCCTTTCAAACCTTTTGGGATGCAGCCAAAGCAGTAATCAGAGGTAAATTCATATCCCTGAGTGCATATATTAACAAACTAGGGAGAGCAGAGATCAATCAATTGGAAATGCAAATAAAAAAACTTGAGAATGAACAAATTAAAACCCCCCCAGCAGAAAACCAAACTAGAGATCCTAAAAATTAAGGGAGAAATTAATAAAATAGAAAGTGATAGAACTATTGCACTAATAAACAAGTCCAGAAGCTGGTACTTTGAAAAAACAGACAAAATAGACAAAGTACTGGTCAATCTAATTAAAACAAGGAAAGAAGAAAGGCAAATTAACAGCATCAAGGATGAAAAGGGGGACCTCACCTCCAATGAAGAGGAAATTAAGGCAATTATTAAAAACTACTTTGCCCAACTATATGGCAATAAATATACCAATCTAGGTGATATGGATGAATATTTACAAAAATATAAATTGCCTAGACTAACAGAAGAAGAAATAGATTTCTCAAATAACCCATATCAGAAAAAGAAATCCAACAGGCCATCAAAGAACTCCCTAAGAAAAAATCCCCAGGGCCTGATGGATTCACAAGTGAATTCTGTCAAACATTCAGAGAACAGTTAATCCCAATACTATACAAACTATTTGACATAATAAGCTAAAAGGGAGTTCTACCAAACTCCTTTTATGACACAAACATGGTACTGATTCCAAAACCAGGAAGGTCAAACACAGAGAAAGAAAATTATAGACCAATCTCCCTAATGAATATAGATGCAAAAATCTTAAATAGGATACTAGCAAAAAGACTCTAGCAAGTGATCAGAAGGATCATCCACCATGATCAAGTAGCATTTATACCAGGGATGCAGGGCTGGTTGAATATTAGGAAAACCATCCACATAATTGACCACATCAACAAGCAAACCAACAAGAATCACATGATTATTTCAATAGATGCAGAAAAAGCCTTTGAGGGGGCAGCTGGGTAGCTCAGTGGATTGAGAGCCAGGCCTAGAGATGGGAGGTCCTAGGTTCAAATCTGGCCTCAGATACTTCCCAGCTGTGTGACCCTGGGCAAGTCACTTGACCCCCATTGCCTAGCCCTTACCACTCTTCTGCCTTGGAGCCAATACACAGTATTGACTTCAAGAAGGAAGGTAAGGGTTTAAAAAATAAATAAAGAAAAAAAGAAAAAGAAAAAGCCTTTGATAAAATACAACATCCATTCCTATTAAAAACACTAGAAAGCATAGGAATAGAAGGGTCGTTCCTAAAAATAATAAACAGTATATATCTAAAACCATCAACTAATATCATCTGCAATGGGGCTAAACTAGATGCATTCCCAATAAGATCAGGAGTGAAACAAGGATGCCCATTATCACCTCTACTATTTGACATTGTACTAGAAACACTAGCAGTAGCAATTAGAGAAGAAAAAGAAATTGAAGGCATCAAAATAGGCAAGGAGGAGACCAAGTTATCACTCTTTGCAGATGACATGATGGTCTACTTAAAGAATCCTAGAGATTCAACCAAAAAGTTGATCGAAATAATCAACAACTTTAGCAAAGTTGCAGGATACAAAATAAACCCACATAAGTCATTAGCATTTCTATATATCTCCAACACAGCTCAGCAGCAAAAACTAGAAAGAGAAATCCCATTCAAAATCACCTTAGACAAAATAAAATACCTAGGAATCTATCTCCTGAAACAAATACAGAACTATATGAACACAACTACAAAACACTCTCCACACAACTAAAACTAGACTTGAGCAATTGGAAAAACATTAACTGCTCAAGGGTAGGATGAGCCAATATAGTAAAAATGACCATCCTACCCAAACTTATCTATCTATTTAGTGCTAAATCCATGGAACTTCCAAAAAATTTCTTTACTGATTTAGAAAAAACCATAACAAAGTTCATTTGGAATAACAAAGGATCAATTATATCCAGGGAAATAATGAAAAAAAAATACAAAGGAAGGGGGCCTTGCAGTCCCAGATCTCAAACTATATTACAAAGCAGGAATCATCAAAACAATTTGGTACTGGCTAAGAGACAGAAAGGAGGATCAGTGGAATAGACTTGGGGCAAGTGACCTCAGCAAAACAATATATGATAAACCCAAAGATCCCAGCTTTGGAGTAAAAAATCCACTATTCAATAAAAACTGCTGGGGAAATTGGAAGACAGTATGGGAAATATTAGGTTTGGATTAACACCTCACACCCTACACCAAGATAAATTCAAAATGGGTGAATGACTTGAACATAAAGAAGGAAATTATAAGTAAATTAGGCAAACACAGAATAGTATACATGTCAGACCTTTGGGAAGGAAAAGACTTTAAAACCAAGCAAGACACAGAAAGAGTCACAAAATATAAATTAAATAATTTTGACTACATCAAATTAAAAAGCTTTTGTACAAACAAAACCAGTATAACTAAAATCAGAAGGAAAGCAACAAATTGGGACGCAATCTTCATAAAAACCTCTGACAAAGGTTTAATTACTCAAATTTACAAAGAGCTAAATCAATTGTACAAAAAATCAAGCTATTCTCCAATTGAGATATGGGCAAGGGACATGAACAGGTAGTTCTCAGCCAAAGAAATCAAAACTATTAATAAGCACATGAAAAAATGCTCTACATCTCTTATAATCAGAGAGATGCAAATCAAAACAACTCTGAGGTATCACCTCACACCTAGCAGATTGGCTAACATGACAACTATGGAAAGTAATGAATGCTGGAGGGGATGTGGCAAAGTAGGGACACTAATTCATTGCTGGTGGAGTTATGAGTTGAGCCAACCATTCTGGAGGGCAATTTGGAACTATGCCCAAAGGACGATAGAAGACTGTCTGCCCTTTCATCCAGCCATAGCACTGCTGGGTCTGTACCCCAAAGAGATAATAATGAAAAAGTCTTGTACAAGAATATTCATAGCTGTGCTCTTTGTGGTGGCCAAAAATTGGAAAATGAGGGGATGTCCTTCAATTGGGGAATGGCTGAACAAACTGTATCTGTTGATGATGTAATATTATTGTGCTAAAAGGAATAATAAAGTGGAGGAATTCCATGGAGACTGGAACAACCTCTAGGAAGTGATGCAGAGCGAAAGGACCAGAACCGGGAAAACATTGTACACAGAGACTAATACACTGTGGTACAATCAAACGTAATGGACTTCTCCATTAGGGTCAATGCAATGTCCCAGAACAACTTGCAGGGCTCTAAAAAACACTATCCACAAGCAGAGGATAAACTGTGGGAGTAAAAACACTGATGAAAAGCAACTGCTTGACAACAAGGGCTGAGGGGAAATGACTGAGGAGAGTCTCTAAATGAACACCCTAGTGCAAATACCAACAACATGGAAATGGGCTCAAATCAAGAACACATATGAAACCCAGTGGAATCACGTGTCGGCTATGGGGGGTGGGGGAGGAATAAAATGATCTTTATCTCTAATGAATAATGCTTGGAAATGATCAAATAAAAATTATTAAAAAATAAAAAAAATATATTAAAAAAATGCTTTATAATTGGAGTGGGGGCTGATGGCTAAGCATTTATGAAGCACTTACTATGTGCCAAGCACTGTAGTTAGTGCTTTATAAATATTTCATGTGATCCTCACTGCTCTGGGAGGTAGATTCTATTAGCATCCCCTTTACAAAAGGGTAAGTGACTTGACCAGGGTGTAATAGCTTGCAAGTATCTGAGGCCAATCGAGGAACTCCCTAAGAAAAAATCCCTATGCTCAGATGGATTCACAAGTAAATTCTATCATATACTTAAAGAACAACTAATCCCAGTACTCTACAAACTATTCCACAAAATAAGAAAAGATGGAGTTTTAACCAAATTCTTTTTATGACACAAATATGCTACTGATTCCCAAGCCACGAAGACAAAAAACAGAGAAAGAAAACTATAGACCAATCTCGTTAATGAACATGGATGCAAAAAATCTTAAATAAAATACTAGCAAAGAGACTACAGTAAGTTATCACAAGAATTATTGACTATGACCAGGTAGCATTCATACCAGGAATGCAAGGCTGGTTCAATATTAGGAAACCCATCTGCATAACTGACTTTATCAACAATCAGACTAATAGAAATCACATGATTATCTTAATAGATACAGAAAAAGCCTTTGGCAAATGTCTGAGATCAGATTTGAACTCAGATCTCCATAACTCCAGGTCCAGTATCCACTGAGCCATCTCTCAGCCTCTTCCCTGTCATGTGAGGGTATTTGGTGAACAAGATTTAAGTGATTTTCATTGATTCATTTAACAAACTTGTTAAGCCCCCGCTCTCTATGAGATATTGTACTGGCGTATTATCTGATGTCATTTTTTCTGTGCATATACATGTTATTTGTAATCAACTCCCATCTACTACTTAAAATTAGCAGACAGGGTGATTTAAGCTCTTTGGATTTCTATTCTAATGAAAGGGTTGAACTTGGTGATTTCTAGGGTTCCTCCTAGGTTTGATATTTTGCTTTTGGTCCGTGGTGTGTGTGTGTGTGTGTGTGTGTGTGTGTGTGTGTGTGTGAAAAGTTATATTCTCTTTTATATACTCGGTAACTCAGATTTTTACTGGCAGAATTTGCATCTCCCTGGAATAGCACCAAATATTTTTTCACTTGAATAAAAAATAAGTAAGAAAAAAATTTAAAAATCAATGGCAGGTTTCCAGAGTCTAAAGCTTTTGGGTATGTATTGATATTAGGGCTAATAGATATTGTAAACTTATCCTTCAAGATTAAAAAATTAATACTGATTCCTTATATTCAAGAACAAAAAATGAGAAGAGAAAAATCAAATATGCTATTTAATATATAAAGAAAAACAATAATTTTAAAAATCAGGGATTCATATTGCACGTCCCATTTGACAACAAAAGGATTTCTCACTCAAAAATGAGCTCTATTTCCTCTCAAACTTGGCCATGATCCATGGTGCAAGTGTATATAATTTTTTCAACAGGTAAAAGCTTTCTGTAGACAGTAGTATAATAGCTATTAGCCAAAACATACTAACTGAAGGTAACATTGTATACCAGAAGTTAAGAATTATAAGGATAATGCTGGTAGTTTTATTTAGAATAGTATAAATTTGGGTTAGTGAGATCAGGGAGGATTAGTGTAGCCTGTGAAACACAGGAGAAACAGTTCCTTGTGGAACCAGGGAGTTTATTTGGGTAGATTTAGAATCCCTTAGAATTAGAAATCCCTTTTATCCTTACATATTTCAATAAATATTTTATTTTTAATAATAAGTCTCTTTAACATCCTTGCGCCTGGCCCTGAAGGGAAGTTCACATTTGAGCTTCACTTCATCACTGAAGATACTTTTGATTACATCTATCAAAAGTATCTGAACAGTTTTGAACTTGTATTGGCATAGTTTTCCCATCTATTTTTATGTAACTTGCCATTATTATTTTTACAGCACCAATATCATGTTCAGAGGATGAATGAAGCAGCACAATTCTTTGAAAGACTGAATAATATCCTCCCAACCAAGTCACATAGATTTTGATACTTGAATTGTATCCAGTATCAATATCAACACAAAAATAAACACAAGAGGACAACAAAAATATGCTGAAAAATAAGGTTTTAGAATAAGATATAAAAAGGTAAAACCTATAAGATATTCCAAAATTTTATGCCAATATATCACGAAAATTTCTCTAAGAAGATAGCATCACAATGAACAAAACTGGTTTTATTTCAAGAGACAGAAAACTAGTAGTTACTGAAATAAGAGTTATTTTCACAAGCTTTCTCTGTATGTAAATGCCAAGGCCATTAAGTAGTTAGGACAAAAGTAAAATCAATATTGAATTAAAAGAAAAGGAGAGACGAGAAAATGCTTCGTGCAATTACAACAACTCTAACCTGCCTTCAGATAAACAACTGATGTTGAAACCTGAAAAATATCAACTTTGGTTTTGATAATTTCTTACGGAAGTTTGCCTAATCTTAAGTAGTCACCATGATGAGTAAACTTAAAGAGTCAAGAAATGATGTCAGAAGGAAAATACTTGATGTCCTTTCCAATTAGAGAGATATGTCACCAAAGACAAATACAGAGAATATAAACTCATTTGTAAAACATGAGAGGTGAGAATGAGATTATGAAAAACATTGTCTCAGAAAACAACAAAAAGTAGTACAAGGAAAAAATAAATCTACATAAAGCTTGGCAAGAGACCCCACTAATCAGACCATCTAAAGAGCATTAACAATTTCTACTAAAAGAATAAGACAAAAATGAAACTGATTTCTTGACACTTCTATAAGGATCCATATTTGTATCTCTGGTGATAATGGAAACCACTACATTTGGACTGAACATCACACAACCAGATTGCTATATGACTAAATGGAAATCACACTTAAAATGAAATCAGCAAAAGCAAGTGGACCAGATCAAATTTGTACAGATGAAATACAAGCTGTAAGTAGCACAATGTGGAAAGTACTTATGGATTAGTTTTCAAGAATTCAAAAGAGGTAGATACCAAATAACTGGAAAAAGTTATTACAGTTGGATTATTATCCAAAAAGGGTGACTGAGGATATGCCAGAAGCTACAAATATTTTTACTTACTTTCTCATCTCTATTGTAATAATTAAAATGTTTGGGAGCAAGGGATATATATATATGTATATATATATAAATTATGACCGCTGTTAATGAAAAGATGTTCTATTCACATGTCAAGGTTATCTTTGATGAAAATATGAAAAAAGTAATAGGAAAGTTTTCACAGGTGATTTTCTACAGCAGATCAGATGCTAACAATTGACTGAAAGATGTCTATAAGAGCCGGCTGAGCTTACTGTTTATTGATTACAAAAAAGCATTTTCTTTAGAGGATTAAAATGCAGCCTTAAAGGCTCTCTTCAAACAAAATATCTTCCATACATATATGATCATACAAGATTCCATAACAGATGCACTTGGGGATACTTTTGTCCATTGATCTTGGTAATTAATATTAAGTGGAGCATAAAGCAGATTGATGAAGGCACAGAAATTTCATTTTGTCACTATATGGAGGAGTTCTCTCCTCTAGTAGAGATCAAATGGAAAAGTAATTTCCTATAAATAGGGAGATAATCCACATGCTCTTGTTTATGAATGCTATCATGTTGATTTCAATAAGCATCAATGAAATTCATATCTATTCCACAGAGATTTCTACATAGTAAAAAAAATACCCATTACCTAGAAAAACCATGCTAGGCAGTTAGGTGATACATTGAGCACTGGACTTGGAATCAGGAAGACTTCTCTATCTTAATTAAAATCCTACCTCAGACACTTCAAGCTGTGTGACCATGGGTAAATCATTTAATCCTGTTTGCCACAGTTTCTTCATGTAAAATGAGCTGAAGAAGGAAATGGCAAACCATTCTAGTATCTCTGTCAAGAAAACTCCAAATGGAATCACAGAGTCAGACATGACTGAAAATAACTGAATATCAACAATGATAACTAGACTATGATACGTACGTAGGTGGACAATCTGTTGAATCATTCCCTTGATACATTTAACTTGGAAAGACATTGAAAATGGACAATGAACTGAGATTTAATTTGAATTGAAGAGAATGAGCATCTTTTTTTTTTACCCCCATTGGAAAAGTTTCAAATACTGTATATATATATATATATGTATATATATATGTCTACATCTACACACATTTATTATTATTATTATTAAGGAAGGGTCCTTCTATTCCTATGATTTCTTAGCATTCTTAACATCAATGGATTCCTTATTTAGTCAAAGGCTTTTTCAGTGTCAATAGACAGACTCATATGGTTTTTATTGTTTATATGATATACTAATTGATTCCCTAAATTTGAATTACTTTTGCTTTCTTTTTATAAATTATGTTAAGGTAATTTTGTTGTATGTAATGCTATAATCTCTTTGCTAAGATTAAAAAATACATCAGTATTTATTAGTAAACTGGTCTATAGTTCACTTTTTCTGCTTTACTTCTCACTGATTTGGTTATCAGAACTATATCTCATAAAAGAAGCTGGCTAGAGTCATTTTTTTCTCAATTTTTGAAAATAATTTTATGGAATAGATATTTAGTGCTTTAAAATGTTTTGTTATGAAATACAAAATTGTTAACAAACAAATATTTCTATAAACAAAAAAGATATATAAAACTGTAAATCTATTACATACAGTTTGTTCCAGTTTGACAAAAGTGAGAAGAGCAGTTTTTTAAAATACTTAATTTAATTTGAGAAGTACAGATAGAAAATAGAAAGAATGAGAGATTATTACTCTAATACCTTATGACTATACCTAAATTCCTAATCCTAATTAAAATTTCTAAAAAACCCTACTCTAACTGTTTTCAAGGACAGGTTCTTCTATCTGGCCAGGCCAGACCTAATCTACCTATTCTACCTAGAAATGTATTCATTAACTACCTATCTATACTAATAAATAAACATCCATTACCTATGAACTCCTTAAATCTGTTTCTCTGTCCCAACTATCAGTAGTCAAAACTGTGAGTAGTGGCCCTTGACTGAGAGAAACCAAGACCAAACTCCTGCTCCCCCCCAGGTCCAGAGATAAAAGCCCCCAAACTCTCAACTGTCTCTTTCTTTAACCTCCTCATCTCTTAAGTAAAGTTCTCCCACATAGACTGCTGTCAGCTCTCCTGCTCTTACTTAGAAATCTGTCTCTTCCTGCCTCTTAAAGAGACAAAGAGAGAGAGAGAGAGAGAGAGAGAGAGATTAAGAAAATCCCTTTAATACTATCTATAAAATTTAATGATATCAACATTCCCCTGTTTTTCTGTCCACCTCTCAGCTTCCTTCTGATTTCTTCTATAGTTTTTTTTTAATATTTCACTAATGGTCCTTTCTTTTGTCTCTTTCCTTTTTTTGTATGACTATTGTTATACCCTCTTTCCCTGCCTAAATCTACCTGCCAAAAAAAGCAAATATAACTATATATACAATCAAAACAAATTTGTGTTAAAATGGTAATCTCTGGAAATGTATGCTTTACTTTTTACCTAGAGTCCATCACTTTTTTTCTACCAATAGGTGGGAGACATGGTACCTCATGGAATATGGTCCTTGCAATCATGGTTCTTTAGTATATTAATTAGAAGTCTTAAGTCTTTCAAAGTTGTTTTCCTTTATAATGTTGTAGTTATTACATAAAGAGCTCTCTTGGTTATGCTCAGTTCACTTTGGATTACTTCATTGAAGTATTATCAGTAGAAACAATAGATAATTTCATGAAGAAAATAACAAAAGTGGAACATCATACTAAAACTTTAAAAATGCTGGGGAAAATAGTCCCTAGGGGAAAACATATCTTAAAATATATTCATCAAGAAAAGAAAAGGAATGAGTCAATGATTTAAACATATGATTAAAAAAATTAGGAAAGCAATAAATCATTATACCCCTATTAATCACAAAATAGGAATTTTAAAAACTAAAGATGAACAAAATTGAAAAGTCTGGTAAAACTGGGAGTTTTTTTGGATTAGAAAACTAATTAAATAATTATTGATAAATATAGTTTTTTAAAAAGAAAAATAAATTACCAAAATTCACAACAAATGAAGAAGAAATAAATGAAATTATTAAAAATTATTTTGCTCAATTACATTACAATTAAATTGATAATAAATGAAATGGATGAATAGCACAAAAATATAAATGTCCAGACTAATCAAACAAGAAACAAAGAACTCAAATAATATAATCTGTATTCAAATGACACAATCTGTGTTTGCTCATCTATATTTAAATAACATTATTTCATAAAGGAAGTTCCAAAAAAAGAGAAAAAATACCAGGACCTTAAAGATTTATTTCCAAGTGCATTAATTCAGATATACACAAATGGTTCATAAAAATAAATAGTTCTACCAAATTCCTTCTCTAAGGCAAATATAATCCTGTCTCCTAAACCAGGAGAGAAAGCAGAGGAAAAAAAAAACCTTTAGACTAGTATCTCTAATAAATATTGATGCAAAAATAATGAATAGAATATTAGAAGAGAGGATATGACAAAATATTAAAAGGTTACTCCCTATGATCCAGTTGGAGTTATTTAAAGAATGCAAGATTGGTTCATGAATAAGAAAACTATATACATAGTAGATCATGTTAATGATAAAAAGAAGAGAATTGAGAGATTAGTGAAAATAAGGAAATTAGAGAAGATATTTGAGATATTGAGAGTGTCTCAACAGTTATGGAAAGGCATGTTTGTGATATTCTAAGAAAGAGATAACATATGAACTGAAAGTTGATTTTAGCAAGTAATACATGTACTTCCGTTGTTCTGAAGGAAGTATACTTCCCATAAGGAAAAAACAAAGGAACATGTTTTCCTAATAATTTATTGTTTTCAATTTCCTTCACTCAGCTATTCATATATCCTTGTTATATTATAAAGACTTTAGAAGTACAATAAAACAAAATAGTCCTGGAGCCCCCAGTTCCACAAATTATTACTTTTTATGTTAATTTATAATTTCTTTGTACTTTTGTATATATTTTTAGAAAAGTGACATGTCATAGCAACAATATGTGTATTTTAATGTTCTCATTTAGAAGACAAAACATTTGTGAAATTTAACTTTTCCAACAATCTTTTTCACTCTATTTTTGTGGTTTTTCTTTCTGTTAGATTTGTTTTGTTCTCAACAAGAAACATTGTCTCCTCCTTTACATGTGTTGTGCTACTACTTATTTTTTAAACAAATTTTAGATTTATTTTTTATTAATTTGGAGTTTGTTAGTGCTTATACAATTAATAATGGCATTGTTTCATTACATGTGAAGCTTAGAAACATGTCTTAAGTCCTACTAAGTGTATTTTCTAAAGATGTGATTGAAATTCTTGATTTTGAAATACATTGGTTCTTAGTAAAATTTTTACCAGACATTCACTTTTATCCTATCTTTATTTTTTAAATGTGTTTCTTACATTCAGCAGTTTATTATGTTTCTTTTTTTTTCATTCTGCCAAATCTCACTTTATTAGGGAGTTAAATCCGTTAGAGAGTTTATTAGGGAATTAAATTCATTCAGATTTAAAGTTATAATTGCTAGGCTTGTATTTTCTTCTTTTTTCTTCTTGTAAATTGATTTTCACCCTTTACTAGCTAGCACTTGTTTCCACAGGTCTTTCTAAAAAAGGTTTATCTAATAGAATTTGAATCGGTGCTTTCTTTTTCACTATATTTGTTTGTTTGTTTTTCTGTAGAAAGGAGAGACATTAAAAATATTTCATTGAGTTTTCAGTTCCTCAGAGTAGGTGCTTATTCTGCGCTGTTGATAATGAGAGTGTTTGTATCATTGGAGAGAATTTTTTTTAAGTAAGTTGACCTAAAATTTCACCCTTTCTTACTGCCAGATTTTGTTTAACATCTCAGACTGAAGAAAGACTACTAGGAAACAACATGTTGCTAAATTACCTTATATTTTGTTGGCAGATCTCAGAACACTTCATTTTTTATTGGAAAACCTAAAAAGGATCACTAGGTAATTATCAGAGGTTTGTTCATTTGATTGTTTGAATTAGTTTTAACATCAAGAGAATTGCTTAGACATTAAAATAGAAGTCTTACTATTATTGCCTACCTGTGGTTGGACATTTATGGAAATTGGAATTAGTTGTGTTGCAGGTGCCAAATATTTTGAGTGAACACAACAGTAATATATTAATTAGTAAAAAGAGGCAAATGAATGACCAATTGAGTGTCCAACATGTCAGCTACAAACTCAATTTTTACAAGTTGGATATAGTCATCTTCCTTTTAAACCATCATAAAAAACTTGGATTTCCATATATCATATTTGCATAAAGCAAGGAGTCATTTATAGTCCAAATACAGTTTGTTTTTGATCACCATATTTTTAAATGTGAAGAAACTGGGAAGAATGACAAAAATCATTTTAAAATGGTAAGTAAGACTTACTGAGGAAAGTTGATGAAAACTCAGGTTGTTTAGCAAAGGAAAGAGAAAGTTAAGTGATGACTTGATTGCTGCCTTTGAGCACATGAAAGGTTTTTATGATGAGGATGCTGATCAGTTATTTTTGATGACTGTAAAAATCTTGTGTTGTGGGAATTCATGAATTTAAATTAAATTATCAACACATACTGTCAAAACTTGACTCTAGATGAGCAGAGCAATTGGCCTGTTTGCTTATTTGACTTTCAATCAATTCTTCTTCCTTACTCCATGCTGAGGATGGAGACCATCATCAGGTTATTGAACATTAGCCAAGTTGCTCTGCTTCTCCCCTCCATTCTCTGAGCTACCGGTCACACAATCCTGGGATCTGGGTATCAAATTAAATACTTTGGTTGATCACAAAATATTTTTCCCATTAAGTAAAAATATGTGTGAGGGAATAAATACACTTTACCTTTCTACCTCCTGATCGGCTTTAGAGATGGTGACAACCTGCATTGCTTCACAAGGGTCTCCAACTCTGGACTCACCTGGACTTGGTTTATACTAAAGAGGACTGACTGCAAAGAGATTTGGTTTGTTTTCTCTTGGTCTTGAATTGGCTTCTCTTTGTCACTTTGGACATATTCTAGAGAAATCTCTAATACAAAGTGTTGGCATGAGTCATGTTTAACTACCCCCAAAGTGCAGAACAGTGTCCCTTCTAGAAGAGATATCCAATATACAAAATGGGTATCAAGTATAGGGCAATGGTTTACTTCCTTTAATGTTAAAAATACCTAGACACAAAAGAATTAAAAAGCATAAATTTAACAAATACAGGGAAACATAATGATCTAACTGATCATATATATTGTGCTTCCCCCTCCCCCAAGTAAAGACAACTTTGTCACTTTTATTGCAGACTATTACTTTCTGATGCCTTAGGCTTTCTTTTCCTTCCTTCCTTCCTTCCTTCCTTCCTTCCTTCCTTCCTTCCTTCCTTCCTTCCTTCCTTCCTTCCTTCCTTCCTTCCTTCCTTCCTTCCTTCCTTCCTTCCTTCCTTCCTTCCTTCCTTCCTTCCTTTCTTCCTTCCCTCCCTCTCTCTCTCTCTCTCTCTCTCTCTCTCTCTCTCTCTCTCTCTCTCTCTCTCTCTCTCTCTTTTTCTCCCTTCCTTCCTTCCTTCCTTCCTTCCTTCCTTCCTTCCTTCCTTCCTTCCTTCCTTCCTTCCTTCCTTCCTTCCTTCCTTCCTTCCTTCCTTCCTTCCTTCCTTCCTTCCTTCCTTCCTTCCTTCCTTCCTTCCTTCCTTCCTTTCTTCCCTTACCTTCTATCTTAGTATCAATTCTAAGACAGAAGAGTGGCAAAGGCTAGGTATGCAGTGAGAAAAGAATTAATTTGTTCTTCTCAGGGTGGGATTCATTAGAGAAGGAAAATCTGTTTAGAAGTTCAGAATAACATCTCAAGGACATTTTGTTATTGCCATAGACCCAGTGGGTTGAGAGATCTAGTGCAAAGAAAGCAAACCATTGGACTGTCCTACCTCCTTATCTCCTCTGACCTTTAAAATTCAGAAGAGCTATTTCTAAGGACATAGCTACCTCTCCATAACCTCCTCCCCACCTGGTGGAGCTTGTGATAGGACTCATGCTGTGGGGGTGCTCATCCTATGTAACTTGTTGCTTTCTGATTGTATGATATTTCTGGCTGCCCATTTAGACTTTAGCAAAATTGAAGGTAGAAGGGGCAAAGGTAGAGACAAAGCAATGTAAGAGTAATTCTCTTTAAGATGTAAATGAAGCATTCCATAATTGGGAGTGATTCTGAAGTTTTGTGTAACTATAACTATATTTAAAAAAAACAAAAACTCATACCTTCTATCTTAGAATTGGTTCCAAGGTTAGCCCTTATAGGGCTAGGCAACTGGAGTTAAGTGACTTGCCTAGATCACATATCTGGGAAGTGTGGGAGGTCAGTTTTGAACCCAAGACCTCCCTTCTCTAAGACTGGTTCTCTACTGAACCTCCTATCTGCCTCTTAATTGTATTTTTAAAGGCCAGAATAGACAATGAACTTGATCTGAGGACACAGACTGTCTCATTACCTTTGTCTCAAGCTGCTCCTTTACTTAAGATCCCTAAGTATTTGGTAAATATACTGGACTATCCACCATAAGTTAGGGTGAGGTCCCTCTCTAAAGAACCCAGTGTGGAAAATTAATATTGAATTGGGATATTTTCTCTGAAATGATTTTCAGCCACCGTAAAAAAAGTTTGATTTTAGGGCTGAAATTTAATCTATTTCTCCCCAGGCTATGTTGGGTCCTCTCTTCTTTTGCCTATGTGTAAAAACTGGCAAGATGGAGACCAACTCTTTGTTTTCTTGGTATACAAGAACTCTCTTAGATAATAAGATCAGCCTGTTTTAGTCACCATGCTGCTATGCTAGGAAACTCCAGGTGTCTTGGCATCCCGAAGACCTGCCTCTTGTCCTGATTAAAGTCTGAGCCCTCCAATAAGAGAGGCCCTGAAAGGATGTCACCAAGAGCATAAATTGATAGAGGGGACAGGACATTGAGACTTTTTCCAAGAACTATGGACTAAGGAAGCCTTTGGCTAAGGTTCTACCTCTCAGCTAGCCAGTCAAACAATTTGTGCTTCTCTCTCTCTCTCTCTCTCTCTCTCTCTCTCTCTCTCTCTCTCTCTCTCTCTCTCTCTCTCTCTCTCTCTCTCTCTCTCTCTCTCTCTCTCTCTTCCTTCCTCCCCTTTTTATTATTTAAGAAATAATAAAATTAATATATGCTTTCTAGAGAATTTTAATTGTTACATCAGCTCTGAACAAGGAACAATTATCAAGTGGGAAAGGCTATAATTCTTATGATTCTGAGTGAGCCCAGGTACAACCCATGGAGCAATCCATCCAATATAAATGCCACTTTCAGTGAGTAGTCATCCAAGTTCCTGGTTCATGCCAGAAGTATCTGTAAGAGCCAGGCTAGCAGTTAAGGGAGCTTCCCAGTTTAAATTAATAAAAGTTTAACCTGTTTAGAGGAAACATCAAACCCAGCTGAGCAGCTAAGCATGGGCATCATCCATCATTGATGCTCAACCCCAGAGAAAAAATAGAAAAGCTCTATAATTGTCAAGTTGTGAGTCACATGTGCTCCTTATGTATATACCTTATTAACTTTATATTTTATTAACTATTTTATTTTTTATCTACCCTTTCTCAGATTCTCTGTATATTTATAGTATGATAGAATGTGCTTCAGATATTTTGGGAGAAGGGGAGATATTTTGTAAGAATTGTTCTTGCCATGCCATTTGAATAAATTCCTTTTCCAGGAGTTAATTGAGCCTACTGACTATTCATGGGAAGCATATAGGTGAAGTTTTGTGAACTAAGATGTTAGTAGTCAGTTGCCCACAGAGTTACCCCTAGAATCAAAAGTATCATCTATCTCTCTGGGGACCCAACTTGCCAATTTGAGTGTGAGATCAGCAAGTGAGCCCAGAAATAGTGCTATATATAAAACTGGATTTAGTGGCCTCTTAGTCACCTCTAAATTGATGATTCTCTGAGCCCTTCTTCCAAACCAAGGTTCATTCTAGTAGAAAAGATACTTAGGCAACCTGGACAAATTACCCACAAACCACCCTCAGATTGACTGGGGTTAATCACTTGTGCCTTATAAATACACTCTTAGCTTCTACAAGTCATATCACTTTCTTTTCAACTCAAACTCATTCTCTAACTAGTATTCTACTCCATTTTTATGAATGCAGTCAACCACTGCTTGACAGTCTGTTCAAAACACTAGAAGTAGGGCTTGCTAGTTAGCCTTACTCCACCAATTACCAAGAAAACACCCTGACACTCTATTAGGAGAACATCCTGACACACTGATATATCCCAAAGGCTAATTCACAAATCTTGGACATCTATGAATTTTGCAGGCTTCTATTGCACTGACACTACATCTTTAGAGTCTCTCACCAGATTTCTTTAGGCACATACATGTGTTTATGCTTGTCCCACCATATAATGAGCTCAATTTGATTTTGCTGCAGTTGGATATCTCCTTCCTCCAATGCCAGAATTGCTCCACATGGTAGCAACCATTTTTAAATAGCAGTAGGCAATCAGCTATTTCTCACAAGTTACTAAATGTTCTTATAATCTCCTATAAGTTAATTCTTTTTAATTCACTTTACGTCTTATTTAATTTTATTATCATTATCTAATATCTGATAATCTTTGGCTTTGGAAAAATGATTAACAACATAAAATAACAGAAATGACATTTTTATTGAATAATATTAATATTTATATATATTTAGCAAACTCCCACATGCTATATATAAAAATTAATCTGGGAGGTTTTATACTAAATTGATAAAAGTATTTATTAGTACAGAGAAAGAAAGAGAGAAAAAATATTTCCAGTCTTTCAAACTTAAAAGTAAGATCAGGTCCCAGCTTCCAGCCCTAACACAAGATAAGACCCACTAGGACAACTCAAGAGAGAGTGAGATCAGGGAGAAGGATGGTAGTAAAGAGAATAATTGATCTTTCTGTGTTGGTTTTTCAAACCCAAGCTCCTCCCCTGGATCCTTCAATTGTCCAACGGCCTTCATACATCATGCCTCATGAGCATGGTGAATGGATTGGACAAGGTTGAATGTCCTCCAGATATTTAATTCACACATATGTCTCTACCACAATTTTTCTAAAGATAATGAGAAGTACAGCATGTTTTGTAATTTTGTATTGTTATTAGAACATCATTCAATACATTGTATTTTCCTGAAAATACAGCAGTGAACTTTGTTACTAACTTATCTTACAGGTTACAGTAGAAGAGATAGAAATAGTGATGACCATGTCTTTAATTATAGAGAACTAATTAAAATCTTTATGATATGATGCCAATTGAAAAACTGGCACTTAGATTTTCTGTAGCAAATTATTTTTACTTTGGCTATCTGGCTTTTAAATCCAACTATTTTGGGCATGGCAACTACTGGAGGGCAAATTTCAGAAGTCTCAGGAAAAGAACACTTCTGTGGAGAGCATATTCTGTACATGGACTGTGGATAACTGGAGGCAAATGAGAAGCCATGCTGAGTTAAATTAGACTTCATAAGGAAAAGGACAAAATATCCAAAGTCATGGGATAAGAGAGAGTATATGACAAAGGGAAGCAAGTGGCATCAATGAGATGGTTTGATTACCTGTAGCTTCTTCATATGAGAGAGTTGGAGTTTTGGTTTGTTTTTCAATCGTGGCAGCATGTTAACCTCACCCCTTCTACATTATACTATTGGTAATGGAGATCCACAAACTTTTGTTTTCTTAGGAACACATTGGTGGATCAAGACCATCTCTTAGTAGGATAGTATTAGTGGAAAATATCACCCATTTTGACTCATGTATTCTGCCCTGGTTTTTGTCTCTTGTCCTCAAATCTGTAACCTCTCCAGTCTTTTAGATGCTAGAGTGAGTTAGGCAAGCATTTAGCAGCATATAAGTAAATTTGTCACCTCCACGAATCTAGAATGCTTTGACTACAAATTATTCTGGTCCACTCATGATTAGGGAAAGATTTGGTAGAAGTAGCTCATGGGCAACTTGAGCCAATCACAACAAGAATCAATGAAATGCAGTAGTGATGCAATCTAATGAGCTAAATTCTAGTTATTGTCTATGAGAAAGGAAGAGACCTCATTTTTTCTTTTAGATTCAAGGAATGTTTCTAAAGGTTGATCAATATACAAGTTTTAGGCAATCAGCCAGACCTGTTTCCTTACACATAAGGCTCCCCAGTGGTACCATGCTATTTGGCCATCTGTTTATATGCCGCATTGGCTGCTTAATGTGGTATATTATAAGTTTTCCTGGGGAGTTTCTAACTTGCACAGGTTGTCATGAACTGTGAAGACTTCAGTACACAGGATGGGTTCAACAACACAATAAAAATTTGGTCATAGAAACCAGATTAAAAGGGTAGGTTTTGAGTAAAGAAGTAAATTGCATTACATAGATGAATAGAGAAATAATAGATAGATGCCAAAATATTCTTCCTAAGTTTCTGTACTGACCATGAAACTCCTGCTCGAAACGATGCCCTACAGTTTCTAGGACAAAATACAAGTGTAGGGTGGCCTCATCCTACATTTCCAGCTTTTTCATTGTCTTTTATATATTAGCTGTTCTTTTCAAAATAGATTATTGCTTAATACATGCTTAATACATCTCTTGCTTCCATAAATTCACACAAGTCATCCTCCTTGCCTAGACTCAATTCCCTTTTCATCCTTCCCTCTCAAAATCCTTTAAGCTCAGGTAACTGTTAAGCCTTCCCTCACTCCTCTGTGTCCAGTCAGAAGATTTCACCCTCCTTCCATTTGCTTTTCATTTACTTAATTTATGTACATGTTTCTCCCCAGCAGATCATCTATTTTTGAGGATAAGGACTATTTTATTTTTGTCTTTGTATTCAGTTTTAAAAATTCTTACCTTTTGCCTTAGATTGGATACTAAATACTATTTCTAAGGTAAGGACTAGGCATTTGGGGTTAAATGACTTATCTAGGATTACATATCTGTCTGAAGCTAGGTGCTGTTTGATGTTTGATGCTGTATCTGCTGAGCCATCTAGCTGCCTCTTGTCTTTGTATTTGTAACGTCTAATCAAGTTCTTTTCATATGTTATGTATTTGATAAATGTTTGTTGTATTGAATTGAGTTGACTTGACCCCAGAAAAGGTGATTTGAAAGGGAAGACATTGGAGCAGATAATTTCTTTTGGGAATAGGTGAACAACCATCCATCATAAAAGTAGAATATATAGCACAAAAAGGAATTGATCCATCTTGGGATATCTACCACTTCCAGAATGGTATTAATGAGATGCAAAAGAAATACATGACAAACACCCCCACCTAGTGAGGAGGAAAGTTGGCAGGAGTTGCAAAGAACCATGAGGGTTATTGTCCTAGTCACATAATTCACTGAAATGACAACTAGCAGATGTTATGTCATATCCATTGCCACTAAAAGGTCTATATGACCATATATAGGATCTTGAAGAAAGCAAATGGCCCACAGCTAAAATGTTATAGCAGAGGCAAGATACCTCCTATTGAGCCTTACTGGTAAAAAATACAGGTAGAGGCACAGATATTGGAGCTGACTAAAAACTGATCATCCTTCAAGTGATGTACTTAAAATAGCCCTGAGGCTGAACAACTAGGGCTTAATATAATTATAATAGATTTTTATATAGCATTGGAGGTTTGTAAAGTACTTTATATATATTCTTTTTTTTTTTAATAAACCCTTACCCTCTGTCTTGGAGCTCCAAGGCAGAAGCGTGGCAAGGGCTAGGCAATGGGGGTCAAGTGGCTTGCCCAGGGTCGCACAGCTGGGAAGTGTCTGAGGCCAGATTTGAACCTAGGACCTCCCATCTCTAAGCCTGACTCTCAATCCACTGAGCTACCCAGCTGCCCCCTCTTTATATATATTCTTGATAGAATATAAACTCATCAAGGGTAGGGATTTTGATTTTTGTCTTTGTAATCCCAGGACCTCACATATTTTTTATTATACAGCAAATGTCTGTGAATTAATAGATTGATTTTCATTTGAGCCTTACCACAATCCCAAGAGGTAACTACTATAGATATTATTTCTGTCTTGCCTATGAGGATATTGAGATGCCAAGAGGTTAAGTCACAATCATGGCTACTCAGCTTACAAGTGGCAAAGTTCTGACTCCACGTCTAGAATTATGTAAGTTTATATCTGCTGGTAGTGGATCAGATCTCAGAAGGCTAGACAAGGTGGAATGACTTTCAAAGTATATAATCTTCATAAAGACTTGTCAGGATGGTTGATCCACTTGGTAAGCAAACTGTGACAATACCCCTGTTTACAGATTGTGGTATTCTGAGATGTGAATGATAGATAAAGTTTAAATTACTAAATATTATGCATAGTGGATCTGATTAAGCTTCCAGTCAGGGGGGCTTCTCTAGGTAGTTAGAGTAGAAGATGATGAGGTTCCTATTCCATCAAGATAGTATTTCCATGCCACAGATGAAACTCTTAAAGCAAGTAGTGCTTTTTCCCTAAACTGTTTAGGTTATTCACGTGGAAGACAATTTGTAGGAGAAGAATAGTAAGTACATGAAAGTACTACTTTGGGGTTGGATAAAATAATCTTTACAAAGATTTGTTTCTGTAGGTACTAGTATATTATGACAATAGTAAAGGTAAACTAGTTCTTGAGATGACTGAAAACTCTTTCTACTTCTGAGGTCATTGGAAAGTTTTTTTATCTTGTTGGTCAGTAGTTATTTATATTTTCCTGACTGCTTTTATGGAGGGTAGTAATGGTGTCTATGGTTTTTCCAACTGATCAGCATCTTCCTCTTTTTCTGGTGTCTTGAGATCAACACATTCAAAACTGTCATGTCCAAGCATGGACCTCTTTTAGATATACTTTTTTTTGTTTCTCCTGTTTTCCTTTTTTTTTATTTTCCTGCCTTTTCTATTACCTTGTGTAACTCCTTGGGGATTAAAATGTTAGCATCCAAATGTAATTGGTTCATTGTCATTGATGGATAAAAGTTTTTTTTTATAGAAATATGAACAGATCATTTCCATTTTCATCTTTTTGTTGTCTTCCTTCTAGTTTTCTCCTTAAATCCTCTTAGTCTGATCTAATTTAATTGGGTATTTTTCCAAGTTTTCTCAAACTTGTTGTCTTTCTTTTTCTTCCATTTCCTCTTCTTACTATTTTATGAGATGCTGCTGCTTGTGGTATCCTATCATCTCTCCATAAGATTTTACAGACTTAGGCAACTAGATGGTGTAGTGTAATGGGGTCAAGTTCAAATGGAAATGTGGGGTGGCTAAACTGTGCACAAGGTTCCTCATGGGTGACTAGAAAACCATATATTAATATTATTTATGTTTTGTTATATTTTATTTCTTTTAAATATTAAATGATTCATTTTATTAGATATTTTGTAAATACCTCCCAATTATATTTTAATCTGGTTCAGGCCCATTCAGGAGTTTTGGGGCTGCATTAAGTCCATTGGGTCCAGGTTTGACTCCTCTAAAATAGTGGGAAAAGCTTTAGGATTGTATTTAGGAAGACTTGAAAACCTCATATACTACCTGTGTATTGTGGGGCTCTAATATGAATGGAATTGGGGAAGTATACACTGAGGTCTAAAATTCACAACATCAGCTGGCTATGTTGTCGGTAAGAAAGGTATGTTAGGGGGCAACTGGGTAGCTCAGTGGATTGAGAACCAGGTCTAGAGATGGGAGGTCCTAGGTTCAAATCTGGCCTCAGATACTTCCCAGCTCTGTGACCCTGGGCAAGTCACTTGACCCCCATTGCCTAGCCCTTACCACTCTTTTGCCTTGGAGTCAATTGGCTCCAAGACAGAAGGAAAGGGTTAAAAAAAGAAAGGTATGTTAGAACTAAGATTCTTTGGATTAATTGATCCGGTACCCAATTACTAATACTTAAGGCAATAAAATAAAATTTTAAAAATGTAAAAGTCTGCAGTGCCTTAGTGCATTTTAACCCCACTTGGGGAACACTGTTGGGATATCCTATCTCTAGGCTTGGCTCTCAATCCACTGAACCACCTAGCTACCCCTACTGATTGCTTTTAACCTCCTTGCTTTAATGTTAATAACCAGCTTTTTAAACATCATGAAATCATCTTTTCTTTCTCAGCTTCAGTTTTCCCAAATGTACAATGAGGATAATAATAGCAACTACTACACAGGCTTGTTTGAGGATCAAAAAGGTAAAACATCTCATTGCAAAGAAAAACACTTTGCAAACTTTAAAACATTATATAAATGCTAGTAATTAATATAGTATCATTATTATGTTATAAATTTGCTTCATCTTTGATTGATACACCATTTTTTCCTTGTCAGTCAGATCAAGAATTTATTCTTTGAAGGAAGCTGTTATTCATTCTTTTGACCTTCTCTTTGTGACAATTGCTTTGCATAGGTTAAACATGCTTTGGAAATAGTGGTAATTTGTGTCAATGTCTATTTTTTTATCTATTTCCCATTTTTTTGCATCAGTAACTTACTTAATCAAGTCAAGTTAGATTTATCTCAATTACATGCAGTATTATTTCATTGTTATTCTTCTAATTTGACCCTGAGTTTCAAATTTTTCTATAAGAAGACAATGGTCTTATAAAATGCAAATAACTGATTCTGAAATGAATTCCATATCATCTCCTAACTGACTTTTAAAAAATATCTCCCATATATGTCTCCCTGCTCTATTCTTATAGAAAGTGATCATGATATATATGTATACATATATATAAGCATATATGTAATATATATTAGTCTTCTGCATAGTCCTTAACCCTCTGGCCTTTCACATTTCTTATTCCTGAGCCATATTTTCTAGCATATTCCCCATTATTTCTCATACTCAGTTTTATGCTGAAGATGAAAGTAAGTTGGTTAGTGGCAACTTCTCCATGTATACTAATTCAGTGAAGTTTACAATGCCTTAGTGTATTTCAACCCTGTTTGGGGAACACTGTTGAGATATCTCTTTGGAATTTTCATTATGACTTCAGGCTCAGTGAGGAAAAATAACTTTCTAATTTCATATTCATGCTCATTAGAAGCCCAATCACTTGCTGAGCACATAAAAAAGCTAATGTTCCACTTTGCACAAGACCTAAAAAAATATTCTTTACACATCATCCTTTTAGAAAAAGTCCATTTTTAGGCAAAGAAGGAACATTTTAAAAAAGTAAGAATAGTATAATCTAGACTATCTCCAATTTATATTGTAAATGTCTTTTTTGTACATGGGTATTTGCATGTTGTTTTCCCCATTGTTCCCTGAACTCCTTGAGGATAGAAATTGTATTTTTTCATTCTTTAGGTCCCCAATGTTTCGCACAGTGCCTGGCACCATCATAAGCCCTTTATAAAATGCTGGTTGACCTACAAACTAATCTGTTTTCTACCAACTCCTACTAATTATCTCATCCCTTGAATTGGTACTAATCTCCTAAAACTCTCCTCTGAAATGTCCCTTCATTAAAAATTTTAAATTATTAACATTTCACTTATGAGTTTTTTATTTAATGTTTCTTTTGTGAACTAGGGTGAAGCACATGGTCTTGATAATATTTTCACTGGACTTTCAATAATAAAATTTGAATACTTCTCATTTCTCCTTTCTGGGACAATGGATTTATGTGTAAGATACAAGCAATTATTCTCATATGCCAGAAGTTATATTGTCTGGAGTCATGGGTAACAACATTTCAGTGGGATCTATCTTATGGAAATGTTCTTAGCTGTAGTGAACAGTAGCTTTTGGAATCTTAAGATTTACAATAGGCAGGGATGCTAAGTGACTCAGTGAATATAAAACCTGGAGGTGAGAGGTCCTGGGTTCAAACTTGACCTCAGACAGTTCCTAGCTGTATGACACTGGGCAAGTCACTTAACCTCAAATTGCCTAGCATTTACTACTTTCCTTCCTTGGAACTGGTTCTTAGTATTGATTCTAAGATAGAGGTAAGGATTTAAACAAAGAAAGATTTATAACATTTGAGAACCATTCAGGTACATCCACTTCCTACTTGGAAGCCTTCTCATCCTGTGACTTCCTTCTTTTGATTATTTCCTTTTTGTCCTGGATATAGCTGGCTTTCTATATAATTGTTTACATGTTGTCTTCCCCCATTAGATTGTAAATTTTTGGAAGGCAGGACTTGTCTTTAGTCTCCTTTTGTATTTCTGTTGCTTAGCATAGTTCCTGGCACTGAGAAGGTCCTTAAAAATGTTTATTGGGGCAGCTAAGTGACTCAATGGTTAGAGAATCAAGCCTAGAGATAGGAGGTTCTGGATTCAAATTTGAACTCAGATTTTCCTAGATATGTAACCCTGGGTTCACCATCCCATTTTATAGATGAAGAAACTGAGGCAGACAGATTAAGTGACTTGGTAAGTGTTTTAAAAAAAGAGAGAGGATGAGTGAGGATGGGACTGAGGGCACAATTAGGGAGACTGATTGCATAAAGGAGAAAGCATCTTCTATAGAAATTGGAGTAAAGGAAAATACATGAGTAATGAGGTAGAGAACTTTTGAATTCAAATTGTCTAGTTCATATTATTCATCTTCCTTGGAACTAGTACTTACTATTGAATCTAAGAGAGATGATAAGGATTTAAAAAAAACAAATATTAATTGATTAATTGAATATAGTATAATTTTTACCACCTTTCCTAGAAGGAAGGTATGAAGTCCATTAAGCATGAAATCTATTTATTTTGATCATTGCTTTTCTCTCATATGAATATGTTTGTGAAACATGGAAGAAAGATTGGAGTTGGGTAAGAGGAGAAACTTTCTGAGAAAACAAAAATCTTAATAACTTATATACTCTAAAGATTCTTCCAACCATCCCTGTTCTGTGTGCTCAAATCCCCATTAATCTTTCGTTTCTGATTTTCTGCACTACCTGACATCTCCTAACAAATAGGTTGTCAGATTGCAGTACTCTGATCTGAATATGTCTCTGCTTTTATGGTAGCTTAAGGGGCATTTTTAATTTTTGCTTAATGGAATTCTTAATTAACAGCACATTAAATACTAATATTTTATACATCACTTTTCCAGGCATCCGGTCAAAGTAAATTTTGATTAAGTTCCAAATTTAGTTTGTCTCAAAGCAAAATAATTTGCTCTTGAAATACCCAATGACATTATGCATATGAGATTCAAACTAAAGGACAGCATGAGGACTGGTCCTTGTGAAATCTGGCTACTTGCAAGAACCCAATTTTGTAGCACCTTCTTTAAAGAGGTATTTGAAAGGGCACCTAAGTGGTATAATGTATAGAGAGCCAGGCCTAGAGAAAGGAGGTCCTAGGTTCAAATCTAACCTCAGACACTTCCTATTGTATAACCCTGGGCAAGTCACTTGACTCCCATTGCCTACTGCTTACCACTCTTCTGTTTTAGAACCAATACACAGTACTGATTTTAAAAGAGAAGATAACGGTTTTTAATTTTTTTTAAAAGAGGCATTTGACCATTTATGAAGTTTGTAAAAATAGAATGAACCCTGGGAAACAGAAGTGTTTAGACTACTCTTGACTACTTGTACACATAATACTAACTGTAGCTCTCCGGAAGGATGGAGGGTATGGTGATACAACTTGTTCAAAAGTTGCCTTGGTATAATAACATCAACAATACAAGAACTAGTATTTTTGAGGTTTATAAAATACATTACAAACATTATCTCATTTTATCTTCACAACAACCACAGAAGATTGGTTCACCCTCCCATTTTATAGATGAAGAAACAGAGGCAGACAGATTAAGTGACTTGGTAAGGCTTTAAAAAAAGAGAAAGAAGATGCGTGAGTATGGGACTGAGGGCTCAGTCAGAGAGACTGACCCTGTAAAAGAGTAAGATAGACTCTTCTGCAGAAATTGGAGTAAAGGAAAATACAGTGAGTAATGAGGTAGAGAACTTGTGAGTATTGCATAATTAACAAATATTTGAGGCAGAATTTGAACAGAGGTCTTCTTGGCTCCAGGTCCTGTGCTCTATCCAATGTGTCACCCTAGAGTCAAGTGAAATAAGATGCCTTGCTCTGCTGGCATCATTAAAGAACTCTGCTGACCTTCTTTGTTATTGATCTCTTACTTTTCTCCTGGACCCAGATTCAGTCCAGGAATGTGTGGAGACAGAGACTTCTATACGTAAGACCAAGAACCTCTGACAAGATGCTGAAATTTAGAGGTACTGCTAACAGATGTGCTCCTTCAGTAGGAAGAAATAACTGAGCTTGTCCCCAAGTTAGCAAAAATAACTAGTGGGAATAGGAAGGTACCAGATGGTGTGCTTCCTTTTCCTGGCACTCATACCCCAGGGGAGCTGCTTCTCAGTTGGGCTGCACATTATTCCCTCCCCTGGGAAGGGTTCTTCTGGTGGTGGCTTTATGTGGTGCCCTGGGATCTCTACTCACAGAAGGGAGAACCAGAGCCAAGTGGAGATTTTTTAAGGATGGGGTAGACCTGGGTATATTTGTAGAAAATAAAGAACCAATAGATATATGAAGATTGAGACAAAGAGAGAATTATTAATGCTGTAATTACTTTGAAAAGATGACTGAGAAAACTTTCCAGCTGTGCGACCCTGAGCAAGTCAGTTAACTCCCATTGTGTAGCCCTTACTGCTCTTCTGCTTTGGAACCAATACACGGTATCAATTCTAAAACAGAAGGTAAGGGAAAAGAAATAGGTAGATAGATAGATAGATAGATAGATAGATAGATAGATAGATAGATAGATAGATAGATGGATGGATGGATGGATGGATAGATAGAGAGATAGAGAGAGAGAGAGAGACAGAGACAGAGAGAGACAGAGACAGAGACAAAGACAGAGAGACAGAGACAGAGAGGCAGAGACAGAGAGAGGGAGACAGAGAGACAGAGGGAGACAGAAAGAGGGAGAAAGAGACAGAGACAGAGAGAGAGAGACTGAGAGACACACAGACAGACAGAGAGAAAGACAGAAGAGACAGAGAGAGAAACAGAGAGACTGAGAGACAGACATAGAAAGAGAAAGACAGAAGAGACAGGCAGAGAGACAGGCAGAGAGAGAGAAAGAGAGACAGAGACAGAGAGACAGAGAGACAGACAGAGAGAAAGAGAGAGAGAGAGAGACAGAGACAAAGACAGAGAAACAGAGAGACAGAGAGACTGGGGGCAAAATTAAAGGACTGACCTTGTCTAGAAGAGTCACCTCTTCTATAGATAAAGGAAACTACAATGAGTAATGAGATAGAGAACTTTTGAGGTATAGAGTAGGAAAGAAGGAACTCATAGATGACCTCAATGATTATTTTTTACTCCACCAGGCAATTAGTTGATAACTGACTATTTTGAACTATCACTTAGAATACTGACAATCTACCCCACAATTTTTTAAAACCCTTACCTTCCATCTTAGTATCAATATTATGTATTGGTTCCAAGGCAGAAGAGTGGTAAGAGCTAGGCAATGAGGTTTAAGTGACTTGCCCAGGGTCACACAGCTAGGAAGTGTCTAAGGCCAATCTTAATTTATCCCAATTTTAACCCAGTTTGGCACAAGCCAACCAGAACCATAGCATATCAGAAATTGAGGAGATCGCATTTTTAATTCCAGCTCTGTTATAATATTCTTGGGTAACTTTGGGTAAATCACCTCTTTGGAACTGAAAAATGAAGACATTCAACTAGGTAAGATCCAGGGTCCCTTCCAGCTCTAAATATATGGTTCTAATAATATTAGTTGTATTACTTGTTTATTCATTTGTGTCCAAAATGATTCAACAGACGGTCTCTTTAATTTAATTCTACCAACCCTATATGCCCATCAGTCTTTATTTTTTCAAGACCATGAAAATAATTAACAAAGATCTTGCATATATCTTTGTCATGTTAGATTAAGTAGCTTGGCATTTAACATATGAAAAAGATAAAATGTGTTGAAACAAAAAATCCACTAAGACATATGACAGTAGTAAATGCAAAGAGTTAGTGATTCATTTGGTAACATTAGAAAAAGATTCTTTATGAATAGTCATATATGCTCTGACATAAAACATTTAAAATTTTGATTAACTGAACATTTTTTGAGTATTCACCAAGGGCTTCCTAATGTGCTCATCACTATACAGGTACTCTAAGAACAAATAGAAGAAATCTAAATCATAACTGAATGGAAAAAGCAATGGTTTTGAAGAAAGAAAAAACCTAGATTTAAATCTTGCCTCTTATACTTACTAGTCATGTGACTAAGGGCAAGTCACTTAATCTCTGAATCACAGTTTACTCATCTGTCAAATGTTGCAGCTAGGTAGTGCAGTGGATAGAGTAGATAGAGTGCCAAGCCTAGAGTCAGGAAACCAAAGTTCAAATCTGAATGACTGAACAATAAACAAAAGCTTATGGGAATGATATAGCTATTTGTAATTAAAATAACTATATTTATATTAACATATAATAAAAGTGTTATCTTTAAATGAATTGATAGATATTTTAAATTTTACCAGTTTTATTTTTCAATTTTTGTTGTTATTGTTTAGTCACTTTTTAGTCATGTCCAGACTCTAGCCACCCATTTGGGGTTTTCTTGGTAAAGATATTGTAGTACTTTGCCATTTTTTCCCTCCATTTCATTCCTTATTTTACAGATGAGGAAACTAAAGCAAAAGAGGTTTGAGTGACTTGCCCAGGGTCACATAGCTAGTGAATATCTGCAGCCAGATTTGAATTTAAGGAAAATGAGTCTTCTTGACTTTGGTCCAGGAACTCTATCTACTGTGCAACCTAGATGCCCCTTGCATCTATAAATCACGTTGTAAATTGCTTTTGTAATGAATGAAGTTCTCTGGAGGTTATATTTCTTAAATTTAAAAATATTTATTAAAAGACCACTCAAGATGGGCAGCTAGATGGCTCAGTGGATTGAGAGCCAGGGCTAGAAATGGGAAGTCCTGGGTTTAAATCTGACCTCAGACACTTCCCAGCTGGGTAACCCTGGGCAAATCACTTAACCCCCATTGCCTAGTCCTTACCACTCTTCTCCCTTGAAACCAAAACACAGTATTGATTCCGAGATGGAAGGTAAGCATTATTCTAAAAAAAAATCACTCAGGAAAATCTAAGTAGCCAGGTGACTCCTGATCAGATGTCAAAGAACAAAAGAAGCAAAAGCGTGAGCAGCTGAGCTGGAAATCTGGGCAAGAGAGCAAGAACTTTCTGGACATGACCTGACAGTGTATAACACTTGTGGTGGCATCACTCAGTCCCTCTCTAGTACATCTCTCATTGGAAAATAGTCACCCAGGAAGTGGACTCAGATAACTCAATTCCTCCCTCATTGCTTCCTCACAGGAAAGAGAGTATCCTAAAGATGCCAACAACAACAAACATTAAAATTAAATTTAAAAAACTTTTTTAAAAGAAAAAAATAAAGATGCCAACAGACCCACCACATGGCTGGGTCACTACCACCTGAAATGGCTACCTAGAGCCTGCTGCCTTCATTAGCTAAACTCTCAAGCGGGTCAGATGGCTGCTCATTTCTTCCCTTAAATTCTGTTATTTGCTAACTAAGATCTAAACGAAAGGGAGAATTGAATCCAGTTTCATAGCCTGGTAGAGAAACTTGTTTGTGCTTTATAGCTGAAGAGGTTTTAGGGAAACCAAAGGAAAAATCATTTCACAATTCAATATTAATTTTCAACGCCTATCTCCTCACAACAAAGATGTGAAATAGATACTAACCTATTTGCCTATTTGTCCGATTTAAGAGACACAAAGCTGTCAGACTCATTCTTTCTTCCAGAATCATTGAAATTCAGAGGCAAAGCAAAAGTCAGAATGGCTATTGATGGTTTGGGAGGCACTTTTGGAAGTTTAAAAAAAAAAAGAAGGGACATTACAGGTAGGGGGACACCAGGGGGAAATGCAGCATCTGAGTCTCTTCCACATTAGTCCTAATGGGGTTCTACCATCCCATATTATTAGAAAGCTTTCTTGATAAATATTATTTATTACATATAGAAGTTAAGAACACTGAGCCTGGAGTCAGGAAGATCTGAGTTCAGTCCCAGCCTTGGACACTTCCTAGTTGTGTGACCTTGGACAGATCATTTAACTTCTGTATGCCTGGGAAGCAGCTCCATGACACAGTGAACAGAGTGCTGGCATTGGAGTCAGGAAGATTTGAGTTCAGACCCAACTTCAGAGACTTCCTACCTGTGTGACTTTGATCAAGTCACTTAACTTCTGATTATTTGCCAAAGGATCCACTGGAGAAGGAAATGGCAAACCACTCCAGTATCCTTGACAAGAAAATCCCATGGATAGCTCTGGTCCATGGGGTCAGAAAGAGTCAGGCATGACTAAACAACAACAAAATTATTTTTAATACTCTTTTTGGAAATTTACTTCCCCACATCGATGGAAGGGTAATATGGCATAGACACTGAATATAGAATGAGAAGAGAGCTTGGACATCATTTAGTCCAACCCCCTCATTTTACAGATGAAGAAACTGAAATCTAGAGAGATAAGGATTTGCCTAAGCATAAGCAGGCAATAAATAGCACAGCAGACCTGCAGACACAAGTCTTCTGATTCCAAATTAGTATTCTATTTCAGAGTCTAGTGAAAGAAACGAAACAAAATATTTTCAGCTCTTTTCTCTTTCATCCCAGGGCAGAGAAGAGGGAAGAGGAGAGGAGAGGATGGAAGGAAAGGGGAAAGGACCTCCTCAGACCAGCTAAATAACTTTACAAAGAGTTTTTTTATTGATGTGCAAAAAAGCCTCAAATATATACTGCCTAGTAAACAAATGAAACATGGAATAGAAAAAGAAAAAAATTATTCTTAGAGTACATAAAAGAAAGATTTGAGAAAACTTAAAAATCAAATCAAAACCACATTTGTTATTAAAATTATTAAAATTCACGAGTAAATAATTACAAAACAATCTCACCAATTGCAAGACTCAAATAAAAAAATATTTTTATGTTGAAAATTAATTAGTAAAAAACTTGTTTTCCACTAGATTTTGAATTCTTAAATGCATATCATTTTGACATGAGATTTTGCTTATTTAAAAATTAAAAAAACATAATTAAAATAAATTATATTTTGAGTATCAAAATACACATGCAGGTCAATTATTATCACATAATTATTAACTAAATAAAGCATATATTTTATTATAATAAAATTGAACACCAAATTTCCCAATTATAACATTTTTCATAAAAATCTACATTTTTAAAACAACCAAATTAAGGAAGTCATGACTGTAAATAACGAGGTAAGACTGCACTCTAATCCTATCAAAGCACTGAAGCAAATATTCATCCAGAGTTGGAAATATTTGGAAATGTTTGGTGCTAGACATTAATCTGTAATAATTCAGAAATGTGTGTGCATTGAACATGAATTTATATATGTGTATATCTTCACAGACACATTTTTTAAAAATTACATCAAAAGATAATTATATTTTCTTTTTAATATACATTTCTCAGGGGACTCCATTTTACATCTGCAACCCTGCCACCCCAGCTCAACTCTACAGAATAAGATGCCCCTCCCAGGATAAGTTTAAACTTCTAAACTCACTCCTGTGCAGCTAACTTGAGCCTTGATTGACATTACCACCCTTAGCCTCCTCTTCCCTCTGTTTGGAGGTCTGAAGGGCTTCATATCAAACTCCTCCCAGTATCTTCCATTGTAGAGGACAGAAATTGGACTTTCAGATCACTACTCTTTGGTTCTGTTGCCCTGCTTTATTCCAACTATGGGACAAGGTGCCCCTTGGTTTCCCATTATTCTCCCACTTCTCCACTTTCCTAGCTCCTTTGGGTATGGTCTCCTTTGGATTGTAAACTCATTGAAGGCAGAGATTTTCTATTTATTAATTGTATCTCTAGCATTTAGCACAGTGCTTGGCACATCATATGGACTTAATACATGTTTATTAGATTAGATTGGATTTAGTAGTTCTTTGATCTATTAGAGTCTATAATTGGCCAACATGACAAGTTTTACATCATTATTTTCTTTAAATTGTGTTGTTTTGACAATAGATGCCAAAAACAATGGACAAATAATGAAACTACAGAGCAAGACAAAAATATACCCAACATTATCTTAATGAAGTGCCAGGCTTAGTAATTTGTATTGGGTTCCTTTCCTTCCCACTACCAGCTTTTCCTTCCCAATTCCCCAACTTGTTATTCATCTGTTTCTTTCACTACCCCCCCCAAGTTTCCCCCAAATCACCATTCCTTGACCCCTTTACCATTTTTTTCTATTTTAAATTGTTATTTGTGCTGCCCACAGAGATTTTCAAGATTTTGCTCTGTTCTTGCCATGGAAAGAAAGAAGGAACTAAGTATTTATTAAACACCTACTACATGCTAGAGACAGCACTAAGCTCTTTGCAATTATTTAATTTTATTTTAATGAAAACCCTGTCAGGTAGGTGCTATTATTATCCCTATTTTACAGTTAGGGAAATTGAGGCAGGCAGGACAAGTGACTTTCAAGGTTAAGTGATTTGACACAGTTAGAAAGTTTGTCATCTGCACTTCTACTCAGGACTTCTAGTCTCCAAGCCTAGCACCATATTCACTGCATGACCTCACTTCCAAGAATAATACTTCTTTGAATCTCTAATTCTGTTGACGTAGATGCTTCTTCCTCCAAAGGTACAGATCATGACCACCCATATCTTCTTTTCCTCTGCAATTCTGATTCATGCCTTCCCCAATTTATATCATAGAGGATCTACCTGATATCTTACTCTCACTGTTGCCTGTACCACATCTTCTTGGTATCTGCTCTCTCCCTGCTGAGGCTAGACTGAACCAGACTGTGCTCCTCCCTTTGTCACTTATATAGTATGCGCCCATGTTCCACTCCAGCTCATTGGATTGAGTTCTCCACTTCTACCTCAGCAAGATGGGCCATGCCATTCTGATCTAGAGCACTACTTTGCCCTCTAGAATTCATGTGGAGGTATTTTTGACTTTTTTGTGTGTGGTTGATGAGCTCCAAGAGTCCTTTACCCCTCCATTTAGCTACCAAATACCTGTAATCTCTTAAAGGAATTTATGAGGAAGAACTAGGAGGGAAAATATTCCAGCCATAGAGTATGCCCAGTGCAAAGCACAGAGATAGGAGATGAAGCCATTGTGTGTGAGGTGAAAGAGGCCAGTTTGTCTGAATTGTAGAGTTTGGGATAGGGAGTGATGTCTAATAAGATGGGAAGGATAAGCTGGCGCTAGGCTACACAGCCTTTGTTACTGTTCTTCCTTTGTACTTTAAGAAGACCAATGACATCAAGGAGTTTATATTTTATCCTAGACTAAATAGTAAGGCATTGGAATTGCTTAACTAAAGAGTCACATGATCAGAGTACACTTAAGGAAAATTACATTAGCAGCATTGTGTATGATAAACTATATGGAGAGAGATTTGAGGTAGGGATTCCAGTTAGGAGATTATGACAATAATCTAGGTAAGAGGTGATGAGGGGCTTAACTAAGATGGTGGCCCTGTGAGTGGAGAGAAGGGGTCAAATGGGAGAGATGATTTGTGAAGTTAGAAATGGCAAGATTTGGCAACTTACTGGGTAACTGATACAGGTTGAGGGAGGGTAATGATTCCAGGACAATACCTATTACTGATACTATACCATACTTTTCCTCAAAATGCTTAAATTCAAACCTAAAAACTGAAAGCAAAGGAAATTCTAAATATCAATTCATTTCATTGTTGTCTGTGGGTCACCTTCCCTGTAGTGGGTATGGGGACTCATTTTTCCCCAATTGTCTATCAGTCACCTCTACATTTTCCTCAGGGAATCTAGGCAAGGTAATTCAAATTACCCAGAGATGCTTCCTGAAATGCTGCTAAGAGAGAGGGAGAAATAACTTTCCAGCGTAAAATTCTGTATCACCTGCTCATACAGGGGAGTGAATATGGTTCAACAAGTGTTTTTGTTTTGTTTTATTTTTCACAATTCAACCATGTCTGAGTAAATTATTTTACATAAAGAACATGGGTTCACAGATCACAGATCTAGGGCTAGAAGGCATTTTAAGTCCATCGAGACCTACCCCTTTATTTTACAAAAGAAGAAATGAGGTCTAGATAGGTGCCTTGCCTAAGGTCACAGAGAAACTAAGTAGCAGAGTCAGGATTTGAACCCACCCAATCATTGAATCCAGAGTCAATGGGGTTTTTTTTTGGTTATTTTTTTACCACATTACAGATATTGGATTGGCCAATATCTCACTGTGAATTTCATATTTATTATCAGTTTATATTACATTTTTAGAGTATGTGTGTTATAAAATCAGTTTTTATAAAGAGAGCATTTTTTTTATTGCATGGTGATTTTTCAAAAAAGGCCAAGGCAATTTCCAGTACCTTTACTCAGTACTTATTGAAATAAAATTCTGTTGTTCAGTCATTTTTCAGTCATCTCTGACTCTTCATGACCCCATTTGTGATGTTCTTGGCAAAAATACTAGCATGATTTGCCATGTTCTTCTCTAGCTCATTTTACAGATGAAGAAACTGAGGCAAACAGGTTAAATGATTTGCCCAGGGTAACACAGGCATTAAGTATATTTGAGGTCAGATTTGAACTCAGGAGATGAGTCTTCCTGACTTCAAGTTTTGTACCCTATCTACTGTACCACCTGTTTCCTTGAAATAAAGTACTAGACCTTAAAGATAAATGATAGGTAAATAGTAAAGTGAGGTCAGGTGAAGTTTTGCCCAACTAGAAAGCAGAGAAGAAAGGAATTCAAATTTGTGGGTATGAATGAAAGAGCAAAGACCTAACATACTTGTACTATTCAGTAAAATTATAGACTAATGGAAAGTAGTTTCACTGTCTACACAGATATTCTCTGTCTACATGGGGATATTGATCTATGACTTGGTTTTCTAACCCATTGGATTACTCTATCACTTTGTTCTCTGAATACTTCCACATAGTACCAAGAACAAAAAGATCCTGTGGAAAAAGACTAAGTCATTGTGTTTTCATTTTATAGTTGAATAGAAAAGTCATATCAAAATGTACATATACATTCAACTCTAGGAAAAGAAGAAACCCTATATTTGGGCTTCACCCAAGACTGCAGAGACCATAGATTTTGTAGTTGGCAGGCATTCATAACAATTTCAGCAATGTAGAACAAAAGAACCAGAATAAAGGTTGTCAGCTCCAACTAGACCTACGGTCTTGCCCTATGCTGATTTATGTGACAATCAGAGACATTATAGGGGCAGAAAAAAACTTTGTCACCCCAGTTACACATAGCTCCTTTGCAATTTTGCTAAATGAAGGCCACACAAAGGATGTTTTGAAAGGATCAGGGATATGACAGGGGTGAAAAGGAATTTTCTAACACTGTATCAGGAAACGGAGATCAAAGCCATAATTCTGTAAGAGGAAAAGCAGTTTAAAAGACAGAGTTTTAAAAGTTTAAGAGCTTCATTAACTAGTCATTTCACCAAGGGTTTGAATCATAAAAGGGCTAAACATGTCCCCTGGGATTATTGAGCTAAAGAGCTAATAGAACCCTGTTCCTGAGGTTCTGTTTTAGAATAAATGGTATTATAAAACAGTAGGCAGAAAAAAACAAAGCAGTAGAAGGCACTTTATACTCAAAGGAGAATGTAGCCAAAAGACATAGCTGCTTTGGAGCGCTGGAAAGATGAGTCATCCCAAACACATATTCCTGCTCTGGTTACATGTGTTTTCTAAATGTACACTACCCACTCTCTCCATGGATTATTAGTGTGTGTGTGTGTGTGTGTGTGTGTGTCTGTATGTGTGTGTATGTAGGAAAATAGATCCTCTTGTGGATAAGGGAATCTCATGACTTATTTTACTATCCTACTTAATTAAATGCCAAGCATATTCTCTGGTTAGTTGGTAAATAAACATGTTTTATATGTGCTCATGAGGTATGGTTTTGAGTGGATGTTGATGCCATCCCACAATGAGCTCTATCCATTGTATTATAGCTGCCCCCTAGATCAACTTTTATTTTTTATTTTTTAAACCCTTACCTTCCACCTTAGAATCAATACTATGTATTGGTTCCAAGGCAGAAGAGCAGTAAAGGCTAGGCAATGAGAGTTAAGTGACTTGCTCAGGGTCACTCAGCTGGGAAGAGTCTGAGGTCAAATTTGAACTCAGGACCTTCCATTTCTAGGCCTGGCTCTCAATCCACTGAGCCACCCAGCTGTCCCCTTTAGATCGACTTTTAAAAGAATTGTACTTACAGCACAATTCAGAACCTTAAGTGTTTATTACTAATACATAATATTTCTTTTATCATCTGAAAGCCCTCCCTACTAGCTTCTCCTCAGTTTTCTCACTGGTCTGGGCTGGCCACTTCATTCTCAGCAGTTGGTCACTGTCTCAGTTTTTTGTTGCTCATTTAAACCAAACTCAGGGAAGTTCTTTTTTTCTGATTGTTTAAGGCTCCTATGTGTTTGTGCTTTATGATTCTAGAACGATTTTCAGATCCTTTTTTTCTGATCCTTCTAGCAGTCCTGTTAGGCAGGTAGAACAATTATTCTTGTATAGATTTACAGAAGGGAAAGTGAATTCCAAACATGGAGTCAGGATACCTGAATTCTAACTTTGGTTTTTCTGCTGATTTGCTGTGTCCTGATGGGTATTTTGCCTCTCAGTCTCACTTTCCTTAACTGCAAAAAAATGTAAGATTGGATAAGAGCAGTATTTCTCAAACTTGTTCTTATTGAATTTTATGATGTTCTTTATGAGATGAATAGGGGTTCTATGAGAAAATTTTGATATGGATAATAGTTTCCCCTCTGATACATAAATAACAAAATTATATATGCAACATTTGTTCCAAAAACCTCTCCCATTGAGGCTTTAGTTACTGTTAACGCAGCTTTAAGAGACAAATAGGATTTGGCATTTGGGAATGGCATTTTTTTGAAAAAATGAGAAAAGGTTTTGGAGATGGTTTGATAGAAACTATGGAGAAAACAGAGAAAGAGAATAAGGAAAAACTTCAATCACGGGAGAACTATTGTTGTCATCTCTGTCATTTCTGCTTGGCCTGATCCCAGCATAATAACAGAGGCTCTTATACTATGTGTTTGCCTGTCATGGCTTGTCCATGGTGCTTAGGCAAAGGCCCATCATGTGGTCTCCAGCTGCCTTTCTTGTCAAGAGTTTGACTCGTTCTGGAAGAAACTATGATAAAAGGTTGGGAGGAAAGGAGTGGGAATGGGCACCCTACCATTCAAACACCTGCAGCTGGACTATACTGAACTGTCAAAGACTCCGTGCTACAGATGTGTTCAGGGGATGTAGAACTTTTCACTAGCTGAAGTATCTATTGGTGGACTTTCTCTCCTGTGTCCTCACAGGGATTGTGTGCTGTTTGTGCTGGTTCCTCTGCCAGTTCCAAAATTACACAAATTGGAGATTAGGATGAGTTGAGGATCGAAGATCTATACAAATCCAATTGTGGTTCTCCACCATAAATATTATTAGCTCCAAATGGGATTTTATTGGGCAGAATTTAGCCACTACTAACAAGTTAAATTGGAATGAACCCATAATCTCCCATCCCCCTTTCACAGTTGTATGTGCCAGCTCTCTCAACAGGGGTACTGCAGGATGTGCCAACCTGAGTGTGGGAAAGGGCAGAGGCACACACTTTGATTCCTTTTTAGAAATCTGTATGTGCCTAGACTGTAAACTCATCTTTCAGATAACACTAGCCCATCCCTTTTATTTTTTTTAGAATATTTTTCCATGTTTACATGATTTGTTTTCTTTCCCTACCTACTCCCAGAGTTGACAAGCAATTCCACTGGGTTGTACAAATGTCATCACTTTACAAAAGGTATTTTTTTCTAGTTAAATCCATTTATTTTACAGATGAGGAAATTAAGATCTCTAGAAGTTAAGTGACTTGTAATTCAGACATTAGGAACTTCTTGTGTGCAATATACTGATTAGAGCACTAGAGCAGATACCAGAATTGACAGAGAGTCCTTGCCCTCAAAAAGCATAGAGTCTTGTAATTTACAATATCCCTTCTAGAAAGTAAACCTATCAGGATTATCTTCTATTACAAATTGTCTTTTAAAGGTGTGTAGTTTGAACTTGGCTCTGACAACATTCAAAGCCTTTTTGCCTTGGATGCTACAATAAGTTTTTATTTTTCTCTACTTGAGTTTGCTTCATTATTGTGGGCCAAGGCCTGAACAAAGATTTTTATTTTAATACCCTCTTAACTATTATTTTATTATAAAGAGGATTTTATGAGGAGTGAGTCTGGAATTGAGTGTGGCTTAACAGAAACTGAAAAAGTTTCTTTACTTATCATGGTTAGAAAGAAGCTGGAGAAAAAGAAGATAGAGAGAAGCCCTCTTTCTTGAAAGAAGGAAGGAAAGAATCAAGCATTTATTAAGCACCTACTATGTGCTAAGCATCACACTAAGTGTTTTGCAAATATGGCATTTGATCCTTACAACAACTGTCAGGTGCTATTATTGTCTTCATTTTACAATTGAGAAAACCAAAGCAGACAGAGATTGTCACTTGCCCAAGGTTACACAGTTATGAAGTGTCTGAAGTAGTATGAAGTTCCAGATTGACCAGATAAGTGAAATTATAAGATTTTGTTATACCTGTGAATCTATCTTTTAAAACCTGTTTCATGTATATGTCCACATACTTATTGCATGTAGAAATTTTGGGTTCTAACAGGCTTAACTAACTTCATGTTCAAAATTCTCTTGAGCTTCCTTTGTCTCTGAATTTGATGCAATTTAACAAATATTTATTAGGCATCTACTTAGGAATACAAAGGAATACAAAGACAGATACCACTTAGGCTCTAATTACAAGGCCCACAAATAACTTAGATAGAAGGGATATTGAGATGGGTGCAAAGCAGAGGACCAGGAAAAGTTCTATGAAGTAGTTGAAAAGAGATATCAATTTTAGCTTTGTGATATGTAGGGGCTGGATTGGGTTGGTCAAAGAAAGTGACAAAGAAGGTCAAGGAGGAAGTAACCACTGAATAGGGACTTCAAGAAAGGGATAGAAAGAATTTAATATATAGAATGTGAGGAAAACCCTTTCCAGGCAAAGGGAATCAATGTGAACAAATCCACAGACCAGAAATGGCAGACTCTACTGTAATATAGAATAAATGAAGGTGAGTATGAGATGAGTTTGGAAACATAGGTTGGAAGTAGTTTGGGAATGTAAGCATCAGGAATTTATTCTGTTTTTTGGAAGGCATTTGAAAAGAAGTAGAATAATGATATGATCATAGTGGTGTATCAGGAAGAGGACTTGTTGAGCAATGGAAGTATTGGCTGGAGAAGGGATAGAGTGAAAGTAGGAAAATTAGGTAGAAAGTATAGTCTAAATGAGAAGAGTTGATGGTCTAAGCTAGGTTCTGCATCCTACTTGCATTGGGATAAACCAGAAGTGAGGGATATAGTAGAGGTGGAAATGATGGGATTTGGCAATTAACTGGCAGACTTTCCCCCCTTCTCTTCATTCTTCTGGTGTGCTTAAAGTAATGCCCTCCCTTACCCAGGTGATGAAAACTAGGTCTGTTTAATTCGAATAACCCCAAGGAACTTGACTCTAGAAGGATTTATAAAACTTGAGACAATTGGGAAGAAAATGGGGAATTTCATCACACTGCCAGACCAGCAAGAAACATTCAGTCAGAAATAAATTTCCTGAATAGCTAGAGTAAGGACAATATGTGACTTCAATGTCACCATGTCCTAGCCTGATATTAGCAACAGAGATTTGCTCAGAAGTGAGAGAAGAATGTGTTTCTGACCCATGGGAAAATTCTGTGAAGCTAGAGATAGTAGAAACTGTTGAGAGGCTTTGGAGTGGAGGCACTCTGATCTGGCACTGTGTTTGTGTTGTAAACAGGGAGAAACAAGGTTGCTTGCCAAGATGGGGAAGCTCAGAAGTATATCCCTCTGTAGCACTTGGCAAGACCCACTATCATTTTTTTCTCTGGAGAAAAGGGCTAGTAGTTCCACCTTCTGGGAACTATGGAAGACTACAATAGAAGTCACACTGAGGAATTATGCCAGAGTATGCCTTCTGGGATCCCTAACTATTACACATCTGGAAAATACCCCACCCCCAGGTTATTCAGTTAGCCAGGCAACTTGCTCATTGGAGGGGGACATTATTTTATGAGTTGTATTTATTTTCTTCAGTCTATAAATACAATTATTAAGTTTTAGAAACTTTATGTTTATACTGGGCAATGTTAAATTAAAAGCTTTTCTTTGCTAGGACAATGAAAGAGAAATAAGAAATTCATGCCCCCCCCCCCCAACAAAGGTATATGCAGGTCTTTTGTGTCATGGGAAAGTTTTTGATACAAGGGTCAATAGATACAAGGGTGAAGGAAAGAGAAGAATCAAAGGTGACTTGTAAGATTATAAACCTAGAGTGACAGAAGAATAGTAATGTCATTAATGGAAATATAAAAATTAGGGGAAGTTACTGATTTGGGGGAAATGATGATTAGTTACATTTTAGCCATACTGAGTTTTCAGGATCAGCAAATTTGACTTCATAGTTCCAACTGACATTTGATGGAATGGGACCCATGACAGGGACATGGTTTTGGGAAAGTATACTTTATTCAAAAGAGTAAAGGTATAGGTAAATGGAGAATGCAGAATAGGAAGGAAAAGGGTGTTTATTAAGTACCTACAATGTAACAGCCACAGGACTGAGCACTTTACAAATATTGTTTCATTTTATCTTCATGACAATCCTTTAAGGTATATGCTATTGATAAATGATATTGATATTACAGAAGAGGGAACCAAGCCAGATAGATATTAAGTGACTTTCCCAGGGCCACATGACTAGTAAGTATCTAGGAACTTTCTGAGAAGTCTTCCTGACTCCAGGCCCGCTGTTGCCTCTAAGAAATAGCATTATATATTAAGAAGTTATATGTATGTGAGGAAATCCAGGAATTAGAAAGAGGACCATAGTAGAGAGCATTAGAATAGAGAACATCTGAAGCAGGAATAGAAACAATATTATCATCAGACTATATAATGAACCAACTGGACAGAAAAGAAATAGATGAAGAGTTTGGGAAATAGTTCACAAGCCTGATTTAATACTGATGGGTGATTTCAATCATGTAGACTTCTGCTGGAAGCTCTTTCTCTGTCAAATTGGAGAATCTAATAGTTCCTCGAGTTGCTTAATTTCATTCTTGAAAAAGTGGAGGAATTAATGGGGGAAACTTCCAGTGAGAAGAAGAAACCGTGGTAAGGATTTCATGAAATAAATGTATGAGCTTAAAAAGAAAATAGGCTTATCATGTGGAAAGAGTGAGAAATAATCAGGGGACTGACTGCTTATTTTCTTGATATCCTTCAGATGTCAATCCCCTTCCCCTTCCTGCCCCGCCCCCCCCAGCACATTGATAGGATCTCTTATAACAAATTTATGGGAAGACACAGTCATAAGATGGGCATAAAAGGGATAGATGTGGCTGGCATGTAATCTGCATTGTTAGAGGGAATAGGCACATTGGTGAGGTCAAAAGTCTATTAGCATATTTTTGTATGTTAAAGTGTCCCTCCTTTTTGCCAACAATCTTTTCTTAGGTTTACTAGACCTGCTATTAATTATTTGTATTTAGCATTATGATATGTCCAAGAAGAATTTTTATATTGAATATATTTTATCTTTATCATCTGTTAAATACCAAGCTATTTAATTACATATGATAAAGAGATATGTCAGATCTTTGTTAATTAATTCTATGATCTTCTGGAAAAGTTCTGTGGAGTCACAGGCATATGGGAGCAGTAAAATGAAATGAGAGGGTGAGCAATTCTGGCATGGACATGAGTTAATAAATAATAAACACATCAGGACCAAAGATTTAAAGTTAGAAGGGACTGTAGAGGTTGTGTAGTTTAACCTTATTTTGTAGATGAGGAAACTGAGATCCAGAAGTTAAGTGACTTGCCACAGAAATAATAAATGCCAGATTTAGGATTTGAAGCAAGAAATTTTCTAATTTTGAAGTTTGGTGGTACTTATTGTCATGTTCCCTGTGGGCAACCATTTTTGGAGGAAACACATTGATGAGAACACTGATATATCTGAATGTTTTGAAGATTAGAAAAAATGCTATTAATGTAGTTTTCTTAAATTTTAGTTGATCACATGACAAGGTCTCATACTTTTGTTGTTGTTGTTAGTTCTCTGGATGTGGGCTGGGTAATAGTACAGCTAGATGGAATTGGAACTTGTTATTAATTGTTGAATTTTAATGTGGAATAAGGTCCCAAATGGACATCCACATGAGTTTTTTCTTGGTCTTTTTTTTTTTTGGATAATATTTTTATCAATGACTTGGGCAAAGGCATACATTTCACATTCATCAGATTTGTAGATAACATAAAGATAGGACAGATCACTAGCACATTAGATGAAAGAGTTAGTATCCAAAAAGATATTGACATGCTGAGACATGGGGCTTAATCAAATAAAATGAGATTCAATATGGATAAATGTAAGTTCTTTTACTTAGATGAACAAAATTAACCTCACAAGGATGAAGTGGAGAGGTTATATCTAAGCAGATGTATCTGAGAAAGATCTGTGGGGGGTTATTGGATTGAAAGCTCAATATCAAGTTATTAGTTTAAAAAGATAATGTAATTTTAGACTGCATTGTGAAGCATGGTGTCCAAGATTAAGGACAGGAGTCTACTCTTATCCCAACTAATCACAGAGCATCTAGACTACTTGAATGGATTAATAAATTAAAAGTAAACTCAGGAGGGCAGCTGGGTCACTCAGTATATTGAGAGCCAGTCCCAGAGACAAGAGGTCCTGGGTTCAAATTTGACCACAGACACTTCCTAGCTGTGTGACCCTGGGCAAGTCACTTAACCCCCATTGCCTAGTAGCCCTTACTGCTCTTCTGCCTTAGAACCAATACACAGTATTGATTCTGTCAAAAGGTAAGAGTTCTAAAAAAAAGTAAACTCAGTACGATTAAGTCCTTGGTCAATTTGAAAGACTCATAGAAGCTTTGGGCACTGGATAGAAGCAGATGACAACACATAGGACACTTTTTTCTGTGATTAATTAAAAAGAATTGATCTCAACCTGTGGGACTATGGGTACAACAGTAAGTCAGCCTGAAAGTTCAAATATTCTAACATATGCCAGTTGAGTGGTGGCTAAAACCATTGGTTTTAGTTTAGTCAAAGGGAGTTAACATGAGGTAAGGAGCAAGTTTCTTTTATTCTCCCTACTTCCCTTGATCAGGTAATCATTATCTTATGTACTTCAAAATATCAGAAACTCTGGAGTTCCCATTAGAATTAATAATTGAAGCATCCTCACATGGCAGCAATTGAAAGCAGAGAGTTATAAAGAGGATTTCCCTGAAGACTCTACAAAGTAAAAAATGAACATTTATAGTAACTGGAACTGTGCATTATGCCTGTGTCACATATATTCTCCTTATGTGTTTCACTACTTTTGTACTTTAAGTATGAAAGAACTTATGGGTTCAGGAGGATAGTGCTTTTTTCAGATAAGAGATTCTGCAACTGTCCTGGTTAATAAAACTATTTTCTAAAAACTAATTGAGGGTCCAGCTGATAAACAATAGGTAGCACACCAGTGGGGGCTTGAGAATGACAGTATTAGAAACTGTAACTCCTCAGGGTCACACCTTGAATCCTGAGAGCAATATTAGAAGCTGCCTTCTGGGGATCCAGCCTGCCAACATGGGTGATTTTAGAGTGTTACACCATACAAAATTAGTTCTAATTCCATTATACTTTGCCCTTCTTAGAGCACATCTGGAGTATTATATTCAATTCTGAAGGTTGCATTTTGTGAAAGTTATTGATAAGTTGGAGGGTGATTAGAGAGGGGTCAGGAAAATGAAGAGCCTTGAAATTATTTCACATGAGGAGGTCATTGAACAAACTGAGGATTTTTAGCTGAAGATGAGAAGACCTAATAAGGACATGGTCTTCAACTATTTGAAGGGCTGTCATGTGGAAGAGAGATTAAGTCTGTTCTGCTTAGTTCCTGAGATAGAACTATAAGTAATGGGTGGAAGATACTCAAAAGGATTAGATTTCATTGATTCAGGAGATCTTTTCAATAATGCAGTTTGCAATCTATCCGTGCATGTCCATCTTAAGTGATTCTTTTCTATATTCTTCCAAAAGTTCACCATAGGGATTCTATTCCAATTTCCTGGAAGTTTTCCTACCTTTCTCCGGAGTTTATCAATGCGGCACTCCTGCTCTCCTCTGTCATCATTTGCACTTGTCAAATATCTGATCCATTTTCTTTTCTTGTAAGACAATGCCTTGATAATATCCTTTATTCTTTTCTTCAGAATTTTTTGATGGTTCTGTGTCCTGTCTTGCTCACAGCCACCATGCAGCTTTCCATTACCATCTGTGTGATAGTTATATCTAGCTCATCAGAAGCAATGATCTGCCTCCTCTTTTTGTGACATACAGGTAAAGTATTTGTATTGAAAAGAGAGACTTTTGCTTTCCTGGAAAACTAGGGATTAGTAAAAAAAGTTTACCTATGTATACTATCACAGATATGCATAGCATTGGACAAATTTTATAAGGTGTTCAGACAAATGTATGCTGAAGTCTGGGCAACAGACATTTTTCATCCACGTGGTCTTTCCTGTGTGAATGAACAGGTCAGATTTCTTTAAGTGATTAACAATCTCTTTCAGGAGGTTTTGTCATGTTCTGAGGCCTGCTGCAATCAGTACAATATTTCCAAATAAGAGCATCTGGAAGACAACCTCATAATAAAAAGGGAATCCTTTGTGAACCTGCACTTTGAATCTCCTTCCTCTCAGGGCAAACATCTTTGCTGAGCATCCCTCTCCCAGTTTTATATTCCATCTGATGTCTCTCTCTCTCTCTCTCTCTCTCTCTCTCTCTCTCTCTCTCTCTCTCTCTCTCTCTCTCTCTTTAAACCCTTACCTTCTGTCTTGGAGCCAATACACAGTATTGGCTCCAAGGCTGGAGAGTGGTAAAGGCTAGGCAATGGGGGTCAAGTGACTTGCCCAGGGTCACACAGCTAGGAAGTGGCTGAGGCCAGATTTGAACCTAGGACCTCCCGTCTCTAAGCCTGGTTCTCAATTCACTGAGCTACCCAGCTGCCCTCTGATGTCTCTCTTTAGAAGTATACAGAACACAGTTTTTTGTTAGTGCATTTTTGCAAGGAATTATGTATGATGATAATGAATTGATGAGAAATATAATGCTGTAAAAATGTCTCTGAGTTGTCTTTTTGTTCCACTCTGTTAAATGCTTTTTCATAATAAACAAACAATAAGCACATAGGTTCATAAGTTCCTAAATTTAGAGCTAGAAGGAATCTTAGAAGCCATTTAGTCTTTCCTATTCATTTTATAGGTGTCCTAGGCTATGTCTGACTGGTCAGTCCTCTGGTAATTGAGGTTTGATATTGGATCAAAAAGAATCATGAATCATTAAGAAGGATATTTAACTGGAATAAGCACTAAGGACACTTAAGTTGATTCAGCTGAGTGAAGCTCACTTGCCCAATGTGACAGAGGCATAAGAAAAGTACCAGGCTGAAGAGTGTGTCGAACTGATCATGTGGATGGGGGAGGGGCCCAAGGAGGATGAAATCTTGAAGAGAAGCAGGAAGTTCCTTTGAGAAATGGAAGTTGGTCTCTCTCAGTTTGGAGAAGCCAAAGAGAGATGGTTGAATAAGACTTTCTCCTGTGGGTTATCTACTTTTTCCTGCTTGTGACTGGAAGTCCTTCCCCCAAACATTTCCCAATTGAAAAGATTCACTGAAGAGAAAACCTGAGAAAAGGCAATTTGAATCTCTGTCAGACTTTACCTCAGCTTCTGTTGCCTTGGGTCTGAACTGTGGCCAAGGGACCAAACCCAAGGTAAGTCAACCTGCCTTTCTCTCAGGTAGTTCAGGCTGCCAAGGCCTGAGTTCCCCCAAAATTTGAGGAGGGAGGGAAAAGGGCTTTAGATAGAGACAGGGACCCCCTTTTCCCCCTTCCAGGTATTATTTTGTATTACCCTGATTTAATTGACATTAAAGTAGTTATTTTTTTCCCTAAGCTGTGCATCAATTGTGAGTGAAACAATCAAAGGGAGAGACATCTTCCATGCCTAAATTTTTATCAGAGCCTTATCTTGTGTTCAAAGAGCTAAAAAGAGCATTCTACTTCTATGAACCAGATTTCGAGGATGTAGAAATTCTTTTATCTGAAATTTTTACACCCTAGGAACATAAAAACTTTATTGAACGAACTAGAAAAAATTCCTCACTCACGATCTGGCCAAAGGCTTTTGAAGATCTGGATTTTTCTAATCCAAGATTAATAACTTATGTAAAAAAATGCCATGAGGATCTATTGCAGGGAATGAAGCAGTTGTCAGAAAGACCCAATGCATGGGGAAAATTTGACTGATTATCCCAAGAAAAAAAATGAACACCCAATCGCATTTATCTATCTCCTTATTGTAAAAAACTGAGGGGCTGTTGGATTTTAACCCTGATTCAAAAGAATCAGAGGCACACGTTAGGAGACAATTTCTCAAGGGCTGTGATAAGCACTTGAGGAATTTCTTCAGGAATTATTTCCCTAAGTTTAACACCATCTCACTTAATGAACTTAGGGACATTGCCACCTATCTCCATGATAACAAAGTAGAGCAAGAAAGAGAAAAGGACAATCTAAAGAAAAAACTCTAAGAGACCACTGAAATATTAAGGCAGAAAGAATTACAGGAGCTTAAGAACCTGACTACAATTAAGACATTTAATAGACAAACCACATAGTATAGATAGACACCCCAAAGTCAAAAGACGGTGCAAAGAGATACCAGGACTTGCTTTTTATGTTCTCATCAGGGACACATAGTAAGAAACTACCCAATGAAACATTGCTATGAACAGGGACAAAATAAGAGAGATGGGAAAGGTCAATTATCAGAGAAAAGTATATAATAACAAAACCTATGGGAGACAGGACTCTAATAGCAATCAGTGTTGCTCTCACTGCAGACTGAGAGAACAGGAGACCCCAAATCTGAAATTCATGGAAGCAGCAATAGCTTCTGGAGAAAAACCCTATTATTCAGATTTTGTGGCTAGGAATAATCATTATACCACATGATGACAGGCTCTAGCATTATCTAGTAAAAAAGAGACCAATGGGGAAGGTACCCCAGGGAGGAAACATGAGGGCATAAGCATAAAGGGCAAAAAGGAAGATGGTAGAAAGGAAAAAGAAAACATTAAAATTTTAGTGGTGGAGAAACAGATAGTTGGGAAAGATGCCAAGGGAAGCAACTTAAGTACAAAACAAAAGTCTACAATTAAGATGGAGAGAGAAATTGCACAACTAATAGCAGACACAAAACATGACACTTATGGTTCATAATACATGGGCACACAAAACTGCATGGAGAAAAGCAAGGAACAGATTAAAACCTTTTTGGAAAATTTCTTAGCTTGCAGAATGGGTCTAGGCTAGGGAGTGGAAAATCAAACAGGGCTAGCAAATCTTTAAAACAGCAACTTAAGTATACAGATCATTCTGACAAAGAAGCCAAATGATATATTTTTGCAAATGATCTTGAAATGGATACATTTATATATATCTAGGAGGGGAAAGAAAGTGAAATGAGGGGAGAACTAACTTAAACCCAAAAGCCAAAGACTTTTAGCCACGAGATCATATCAAAGATCATATAACACTCAAAGATACCAGTCCTGGAGATGGGTGTAGCACAGATCAATACCAAACTTCCAATGACTGTCTATTCCCTGAACCAGAGGCTGAAGAACAATTTAAGGGAATGGGAACAGAAGAGTCTTTGATAGTGAAACATCACCCAAACAGTTCTCAAACTGAAATTAACACAAACACAAACCTTTCCTCTGAGCAAGCTGTTATCTCACAGACAGCAGTGTTCCAAAGTGATACAGAGATAGTTAATAATAGTACATTGAATGGGGATGGAATAACTGAAGAGGGGATGGAAAATTACACTATAACATCTGCAAAATCTAAAACATCTACTAATTATACACGTGCATTACAAACCATGGGGCAAGAAGGTTCTGACAATAATAGGAATCCTGTGCATGCAAACACCATAATAGCTAATTTACAAGAGACTCCAGAGTCATATCTTGGGACAGAAGTAGGAGAACGGAATTACAAAGATCTCAGTGATACAGGGGAAAGTGGATCTGTATTGAAGTCATTCCTAGAAGATACCACCATTGAGGGAATGATTTCTATGTCACCATATTCACAAGAGGAAGCAGTAAACCCACAAGAATCAAATTTGTCACCACAGAACACAGAATTAGATCATATTACTGGGCAATAGCTAGAAAAAGAATTGGGAAATATAGAAATCACTGAAATAGGGTCAGACCAAAACACAAAACCTGGGTTAACACTACCTGACACAGAATTACAACAGGTCACTGAATGAAAGCTAATGAAAGACCTGGGGAGTACAGAAATCAGTGATCAAGAGTCATACTCAGACCCAGATGATACAGTACCAAATGGTACAATAATAGTTGTCCAAAACAATGATGAAAAACAAGAACCCTATGTGAATATTAAAAATTCTCAGACTCTACCTTAGAACATTTGGTTAGGACCATTCCCCATTTTAAAACAATGAAGGGATTTTGGTCAGGAATGTGGGAACTCTAACATTACTCCACCCATACTTAGGCATACTTTAGGGAAAGATAAAGTTGTAAACTCCTGATTGAACAATGAAAAGTCCCCAACCCATACTTAAAGTGAAGCAAGAACCCTTAAGCTAGGCCTATTTTTAGATCTAATACAAAGGGGTGCTAAGTACCTATGAAGATCAAATTAATCAGGCAACTTGCAAAGGACAAGCTTAGTCTACTCAGGTGTGAATTACTCAAAAGTTTTAGTCTACTCAGGTGTGAATTAAGAATGGTCAGTCCTTTGGAAAATGTCTACTGTGATTGGTATTTGTAGAAATTTAGGGGAGGTGACATAGGAGAAAATTTTCTTTAAAAGGAAGGAGCTGGAGGGCTCTGAAAAGAGTTCAGCTTTGGTAGCTGAGTTGGAGCTCGGACTAGTTGGAGTAGCTGGGTCTCTGAATACTAGAGTTTTGCTTGGAAAGATCTTGTGGTGAGTTGATAAAAGACTGACTAGTCTCTCTCTTAAGGCTCAAGCCTAGGCCCTTCATACTATATTTCTCTTATTCTCTCTCCATTTCCTTAATTCCTTAATTTTGTATTAATTAAAAATCTCCATAAAACCCAGCTGACTTGGGTATATTTTAATATTTCGGAATTTTCCCATGGCGACCACTTTATTTTTAATATAAACCAAGACACTAAAAATTATCTTTACAGTTTGGAAATTCAAAGTCTTGAAACCATATTTTCATGGTCACAGTTTAATGCAACCACTCTTTTGTCTGTAACACCTATGAGTACATCAAGATCTATGATAAAGTTCACAAAGATTTAGATGAGTGGGACACAAATTGGCATAGTGAACACCTGAATTCAGAACAAACAATCTTTTTTGAATCTGATTCTGAAGAAGCAACTGAAAACATAGGAAACTCTCTATCAGTAGAGGAAATACTGTATACTGCAGGAGTCAGTAGTTATGAAGAATTTTGTAAGAAATATAACTTAGGGGACAGTGACTCTGAATTGGAAGTAATAGAAAGAGAACAAACCAAAGAAGATATAGACAATGAAATTGTATTATCACATCTGCTTACTCCAACCTTGAGCATCCCATAACACAACACATACCATCTATTGAGAAGACTTGGTACCAGGACTGGTTTGTGTTCCATAGGGTAGCAAACAACTCAAAACCTTATAAGAACCCAGACTGGTACTAGGCATAAGATTTGACACATGATCCACTCCTGAAGAGGAGTAAGTATGCATCCACCACAACATATCTAGAAAAGAACAAATTTCATACTGACATTAGGAGCTGTGCCATAAATAAGGACAACCCACAAATTGCATATCTATAAATAGATCTCTAGCACCAGGGGTTGTGTATATATATGTATATAAATAACATATAACATATGTACATGTGTAGAAAACCCAGACATATACATATATGCCATACTAACCATCTAATCAACTAATAAATAGAAAGGAAAGAGTTAACATACTAACCATTAATAGACATGGACAGAGTAATTTAGGGTAGGGTGGAAAAGGAAATGTAACTATAGAGGTAACATAGGGACAAAATAAATCAGATTTCATTAGATACAAGTTAATACACATATATACATACATATATCTAATTGTTATGAATTATTACATTGGAATTAACATTACATAAGGCATAGAATAGTTCAATTTTACTTGAGAGTTAAATTTTATACTGACTGCAGTACAAATGACCTTTTTATTAAGAAATTGTTATATTGTAAAATTTTATCAGCATATAGTCCTAACCCTCTTCCCACAACTCATTCTGAGCATAAGATAGGACCTTAGGTTAGCAAATAGACAGATTAGGATAAGATTTATTAATGTGGGAGGGGGGAGGTTAGATAGGAACAATAAGTAACATAGATAGATTAGAATAGACATAGAAGGTAAGTAGCTGGTGTGGGTCAGGGTGGCACCACGCGGACAACAGGAAATGGAGGATTTGTGACAGAGGCTGGCACATAAGAAAAGTACCAGGCTGAAGAGTGTGTGGAACTGATCACGTCGATGGGGGTGGGGCCCCAGGAGGATGAAATCTTGAGGAGCAAGTTCCTTTGTGAAGTGGCAGTTGGTCTCTCTCAGTTTGGAGAAGCTGAAGAGAGAAGGTTGAATATGACTTTCTCCTGAGGTTTCCTGCTTGTGACTAGAAATCCTTCCCCCAAATATTTCCCAATTGAAGAGTCTCACTGAAGAAAAAACCTGAGAAAAGGCAATTTGAAACTCTGTCAGACTTCACCTCAGCTTCTGTTGCCCTGGGTCTGAACTGTGGCCAAGGGGCCAAACTCAGGGTGAGTCAACCTAACTTTCTCTTAGGGGGCTCAGGCTGCCAAGGCCTGAGTTCCAACCAAATTCAAGGAGGGAGGGAAGAGGATTTTAGTTAGAGACAGGGACCCTCTTTGCCCCTTCTCCTTTACCCCAAGTTATACGTTGTTATCCAACAGTCAAAAATATCTGAGACCAGTCTCACGCTTCCCCTCACCCTCACTCATTCTCGTGTACTCTGAAATGGTAGTCCTGAAGGAATTAAGAATATTAGGACAAGTGGTAATGGGAATTGAGGCAACTGAGTGAACAACACTGATTTCAATCTGTGACTCAATTCTAGAACTAGCTCAGTTCCTTTTATATTCAATTATGGGTGTAATACCCCTTCCATCATTGTGGGAATTGGGAGAAAACCATATTGTATTGTTTGAATCTGGCCCTGCAAGATTGGGAGACTTCTCCCTACTACTTAGAGATCCTTAACCAAGGATGTTGTGCTGACCAGAAACTTAGATCCAAAGACTGATGTGAGAAGTTCACTCACAATTGTACACCTCAAGCAACCCATGTGTCTTATCTGAAAGGTGGCCTTGTACTAATCAATCAATTATTGTTTCCATGTTCCTTTTATCATTTACAGACACTTGGAGAGAGTGTGACACTTCTTTTTCTGAAATCAGAAAATTATGCCTATTCACTCTTACCTTCCCACTGGGGAAAATCTCAGTTAATTAGAAATGGAAGAAGGTTTAGCAGTACCATATTTTGAACTGTATTTTAAAGTACTAATCATCAAAACTATCTGCCACTGGCTAAGAAATAGAAAAGTAGATCAGTGAACTGGAACGGACATACAACAAAATTATAAAAATTATAAAAGATTATATTAAACTTTGTGTTTGACAAAAGTAAAGACCCAAGTTTTTGGAATAATAATTCATTATTTGGTAAAAACTGTTGGGAAAACAGGAAATTAGTCTGGCAGAAACTAGGTTTAAGCAAGTATCTTAAATAATTTATCAAGATAAGATCAAAATGGTTACAAAAGGGAAATATAAGAAAATTAGAACAGGGAACATATCTATCAGATTTATGGAAAGGAGATAAATTTAGAAATGAAAACGAGATAGAAAGTATTGTAAGATGTAAAATGAATCATTTTGAATACATTAAATAGGAAAGCTTTTGTACAAATAAAACTAATGTAGTCAAGATTAGAAGGAAAGCATCAAATTGGGGAAAATATTTTCATAGACAGTTTCTCAGATACAGGTCTCATATCTAAGACATACAGAGAACTTTGTCAAATATATAAGAATATGAGCCATTCCCCAATTGATAAATAGTCAAAAGATATAACTAGAGAGTTTTTGGATGAAGAAATAAAAGCTATATAGAACTATATAAAAATGTTCAAAATTATTATTATTGATTAGAGAAATACAAATCAAGCCAACTTAGAGATATCATCTCACACTTATAAGTCTAGTTAAAATTATAAAAGTTCAAAATGACAAATGGTGGAGGGGATGTAAAAAAATGGAGACACTAATACGCTATTAGTGGAACTGTGAACTAATCCAACCATTTTGGAGAACAATCTTGAATTATGCCCAAAGAGTCATAAAATTGTATTTTGACCTATCAGTATGACAATTAAGTTTATTTCCTTAGGTGATCAGGGAAAAATGAAAAGAATATATAAGTTCTAAAATGTTTATAGCAGTTCTCTTTGCTGTGGTGAAGAACTGGAAATTGAAGGGATGTTCCTATCAATGAGAGAATGGCTAAACACGTTGTGGCATAGGCTTGTGATGGAATACTATTATGCTGTAAAAAATGAAAAACAGGTTGATTTAGGAAAAACATGGAAAATTCTACATGAAATTATGAAGAGTGAAATGAACAGAGTCAAGAGAATATTATATATAGCAACAGAAATATTGTTTGAAGAATGACTTTTATATGTCTACTTCTAGAGAAAGAAGTGATAAAAAGAAATAAATAAGACATAATTTTATACATATATATCTTTTTGTCAAATAATGTCTTTTATAATGGCTAGAGGGGAGGTAAAGAGAGAGTTACCTGGGTATTTTGATGAAACAAACCAATAAATTTTAAAAGGAAATCACTTACCTAATGTTGTATTGCTTCCTTTTAATTACGTGGCCTTATTTGATTATCATTATTTTTTAAAGCCTTGCCTTCTATCTTAAAATAAATATTGTATATTGGTTCTAAGGCTGAAGAAAGGTAAGGGCTAGGCAATGGGGGTTAAGTGACTTGCCTACAGCCACACAGCTGGGAAGTGTCTGAGGTTAAATCTGAGCCCAGGATCTCTGATCTCTAAGCCTGGCTCTCAATCCCTTGAGTCACATAGCTTTCCCCATGACTATTTAACATATACAATTCTGTTTCCCACTGTATTTGGGGGCCAGTTCTAAGCTAAGAAAGGGGACTTGTCCCACTTTATTGAGCAATTGCCATGTATTGCTTAATAAATTGATATGTTCAGAAGATGGAACCTTTGTTTCTTCAGTCATTTCATCTTTTACTTTCCTCATTCCCCTGAGCCCACTGAGGCTGAACATGCCTCAGTGTATTTTTTTAAACCTTTATCATATGTCTTAGATTTGATACTGTGTATTGGTTCCAAGGAAAGAGAGGTAAAGGTTAGGCAATGAGGATTAAACAACTTGCCCAGTTTTCAGCCATGAAATATCTGAGACCAGATTTGAACCACCTCTTGGTATGGCTTTCTATCTACTGAGCCACCTAGCTGCCTGGGGTCTTGGTATTTTTTAAAAATTTTTTATTGTCATGCAAACCACACTTCCATATTGGTCATTGTTGCAAAAGTGTTTATACATAACCAAAACCTCAAATAAAACCAAAGACACATTGATGTGAAAGATGACTCCAACAGTTCTATCTTTGGAGGTGGATAGCATTCCCTGTCATAAGTATTTCAGGATTGTCCCAGATCATTATATTGCTGAGAGTAGCCAAATCTTGATATATTTTAAGGAAAGCCTAGACAAACCTGTTTTGGGGAAAGAGATTAAGATATTGTTCCTACCACAACAGGTGAGGAGAGTGAGAGTTTAAATTATTCCTCTAAACTCTCAACTTCCAAACTTCCCTATTAATGTAGAATTACTATACGCTGTAATATTGGTGTCATACTTGATTCTTCACTTACACTAGCCCTGTGTATCCAGTCTGATGTCAAGTCCTGTTTCTACTTTCAAAACTTCCTAAACATCCCTTTATCTCTCCTCACAGGGCTCCTACCCTCATCAACTCATGAGGAGTTCCTCATCACCTCCCGACTGGATTATTACAATAGTTGTCTCTTTTTACCTCATCTCTCTAATTCATCCTCCTCTTACCTGCCAAAGCAATGTTTCTAAATTTCAGGTCTGACCATACCTCCCTCTAGTAAATGAAATCTAGTGGTGTCATATTACTCGCCTGTGTTATACTTAACAGACTTCTGTCATCTGTTTCAGAGCAGAACCTGCCTGAATCACAATGTGGCTTCCGACCAGATCGCAGCACCATCGACATGGTCTTCATGGTGAGGCAAATGCAGGAAAAATGCCTTGAGCAGATCCTGAGTCTCTACATTGTCTTCATAGACCTGACAAAGGCGTTCGACACAGTGAACAGGGACGCATTGTGGGTGATCCTCAGCAAGCTCGGTTGCCCAGCAAAATTCGTCAAACTGATCCAGCTCTTTCATGTCGACATGACAGGGGAAGTCCTATCTGGTGGAGAGACTTCCGATTGCTTCAACATCTCCAATGGCGTGAAACAAGGCTGTGTCCTCGCTCCGGTACTATTCAACCTATTTTTCACCCAAGTATTATGACATGCTGTGATGGATCTAGACCTGGGCGTCTACATCAAATACCGACTGGATGGCTCACTATTTTACCTTCGCCTCCTGACTGTAAAAACAAAGACAACAGAGAGACTCATCCTGGAAGCTCTCTTCGCAGATGACTGTGCTCTCATGGCCCACCGAGAAAATCATCTCCAAACCATTGTGGACAGGTTCTCCACCGCAACAAAACTGTTTGGCCTGACTATCAGCCTCAGCAAAACAGAGGTGCTGTTCCAACCTGCACCAGGGAGGCCAACTAACCAGCTGTGCATTACAATCGACGGCACGCAGCTTTCTAACGTCAACACCTTCAAGTACCTGGGCAGCACCATTGCCAACGACGGGTCCCTAGACCACAAGATCAATGCCAGGATCCAAAAGGCCAGCCAGGCACTTGGGCGGCTGTGCTGCAAAGTCCTCCAACATAGCGGTGTAAGCACTGCGACGAAGTTCAAAGTGTACAACGCAGTGGTCCTCAGCTCACTCCTGTATGGTTGTGAGACACGGACACTGTACCGGAAGCACATGAAACAGCTGCAGCAATTCCACCAATGCTCCCTCTGGTCAATCATGAGGATCCGATGGCAGGACCGAATCACCAACCAGGAAGTCCTCGACAGAGCCAACTCCACCAGCATCGAAGTCCTGGTCCTCCAAACCCAGCTACGATGGTCTGGACACGTCATCCGCATGGACCCACAGCGAATACCAAGACAGGTATTCTATGGTGAACTGTCAGCTGGACTCAGGAAACAAGGCCGACCAAAGAAAAGATTCAAGGATCAGCTAAAGTCAAACCTGAAGTGGGCTGGCATGACACCAAAGCAACTAGAACTCGCTGCCTGTGACAGAAGCAGCTGGCGAGCCCACATTAACCATGCCACCACCTCCTTTGAAGATGAGTGACATCGACGTCTTGCCGCTGAGCATGAACGCCGACACCAGGCCACAGCCGCACCTCCCGTAACAACTGGCGCCCCAGGCCCCATGTGCCACAAACTCTGCGCCTCAGCCTTTGGACTCCAAAGCCATATGAGGGTACATCAATAGATGAAAATGCACAAAGACAATCGTCATTCTCGGTCACTGAGAGACTACCACTACCACTACATATTACTTCCAGGATCAAATATAAAATACTGTGTCATTTAAGCCCTTTAGAGCTTGGCGCCTTCCAACTATAAGCATCTCTCCAACAAGGTTTGGGATCATGGCAAAGAATTTAGGAATTTTATAGCTTCACATCTTGGGAAAAGAGGAAGCTAATGGAAATCAAGATTCAATGCTCACTAGGCAGAGAAGGGGGGATGCCTCTCTATAGTACTGATCTCAAATGAGCTTCTTCTAAGTTCCAATCCAGTCTTAGATACTTATTAGCTGTGTTACTCTAGGAAAGTCACTTAACCCTGTTTCCCTCAGTTCCCTCATCTGTAAAAATGAGCTGAAGAAGGAAATGGCAAGTTACTCCAGTATATTTTCCAAGAAAACCCCAAACGGGTTAATGGAGAGTTGGACATGACTGAAAAATGACTGAACGACTTCTCAAACTGGGAAGAAATATACTCTCAGTGTCTTTGTGCTCAGCTTTAGACTTTTTGTAAGACTGTTACATTTCTTTCCCAGCCTTCTTACATTTTGCTCCCCTCTCTAAGCTCTATGATTCAGAAAAAACACTGGTTTTCTTGTTCTTTTGTATGCAACACTCCACATCATGATTCAGCCCCTTTCTATTGGCTAGTCCCATCTGTGGAATCTTCTTGCTTCTTACCTCTGCCTATTGACTTTCCAGTCTCATTCAATACTCAGTTCAAATCCCATCTTTTGAAAAAGGGTTTTCTTGGTTTCCACTTTCCTTTACATTGTCACCCTCCCCCTTAGTGCCTTCTGGATGAGATTTCCTTCCATTTACAACTGGATAATTATTTGCATGTTGTCTTCCCTTATTAGAATGTTCCTTAAGAACAGGGACTGTGTTTTTGCTTTTCCTTTGTACCCCAGTATTTAACATAGGGCCTAGAAAGTGCTTAATAAATGTTTGTTGATTGGCTTCTTAAGATCATATAGGTGGAAAGTGAAAGAGGTACGATTTATATTCTCTACATCTTATAGTTTAATTGTGAGATGATGAATATGTAGTCTATTATTGAATATCGCTTGTGCAAAATTTGCTTGTTCCCTGGTAATACTTCACTGAGGACTGTGATATTAGGGTCCAAGTATAGAAGTTTTACTATATTTAATGGAGAAAGCAGTTTGTTAAAATGGTTTTTTCCAACCTTTGCCAATTTTTTAATGTTTATTGACCTCTTTCCCTTTTTATCCTTTAATGCCTTTGGAATGGCTTAATTTGATCTAATATATGGCTAGGCTGACTTTAAACTTGCTTTATCCTCTACTATTTCTTGCTGTGCTATAATATGATACTAACTAATCACTGGCCATTATTCACCTATGGAATACTTTTCAGATTAATTTATATTCAAACTTGATATTACCTTTGATGACCATATTTATTTGGCATTACTTGCCAAAGCAATTAAATGAAAATAATTATTTGACTTTACTGGTAGATGTTTGCTGATCAAACAACTTTCTAGGTTTTCTTTGATTCCCTTTATGTGATAATTAATTTACAATTGTTAAACTCCTAGACAAAATTATTATATTTGGTGGCAATGTCATTTCTATTGTCCATTTCCAATTTTAATTGTATTGATTTTATTAACTTTATTACATATTAACTTGCTTAAATAATTCAAAGTTAAGTTGTCTTAGTTACAAACTACATTTTTTTTTCATTCTTCCTCTCTTTCCTTTCTTTTTATAAATTTTAATTGTAGCGTTGATAATTGATGGTTTGAATTAGGGATCATTCCCATATCAATAACATGTTTTTCCTCCTGTTTCTTATAAACATAATTCATTTTGTTCTTTATGGTTTTATTTGGTGTTTCCCATGTCCAGTGTCTATCGATTCTTTTTTTTTTTTTTTAAAGAAAGTGTTTATGGTATAGAGACTAGTAGTTCTCCTATAATTTGGAAATCTTTGGACATTCCAATTTCTTTTTCTTGAACCATACTTTCCCAAATATTTTTTTCTCATTCTTACCTTTTCCTATATTTTTTTTCTAAAGTTGCCAAATACTGTGTAGGTTGATTTGTTTGGAGGGTCTTATAATGTTTTCTGTAGAATTTCTCTACCACTTTGTTTTTAGCAACACAGTTTGTATTTAAGTTGTAATTATTTTTCGTAGCGGCTTTTTTACATATACTTTTATCATTAATACTATAATAAATGATGGCCAAACATTACATGAAATAATGTTTCTTATAGTCTCTGAGGATATGATATAACTCACTTTACATGTTACTTAATTTTCCTTTCCAAAACTATCATTCTATTAAGTTTCTTCTGGCTTTATTTATAAGAAGTCTCCTTCAAAAATATGTCTTCTTATTGGGCAATGGATAAGAATCATACATTTTTGAGTACTAATAATCATTTTGAAGCTTATTTATAGTCTAAAATCTGTGATCCTTAGCTCCCTTTGCCTCCCTTTTCACTACTTTGTTTCTATCAATGCAAAAGCCATAGAAGTTTCATCGTTATGTCACCAACTTATTGGTGAGACGCATCTCCATAATTAGTTAGGATGGTCCTTGGAAGCAGACTCAATTTGTTACTAGGAACATACTTGATGCTCCACTAGCATGATGGAGCCTGCCAATACTCTGCTAGCATAGTCTTTAAGAACTCATTTTCATTTTCATTCTGTGATGAGGTCTGAGAATAGGATTTTCTGGAGATTTAGGCTTTAAAAAGGAGAAATATCTTAACAATTAGAGCTATCCAAAAGTAGAACCAAGCAAATTCTGATCACTTGTTAACAATTCTATGGCAGCAATTCTTGTTCAATTACAAGTTGTCAGGTAGGTGGCAGCATGGATAGAGTGCCAGGCCTGGAGTCAAGAAGGCTCATCTCCCTGAGACCAAATTTGGCTTCAGACACTTATTAATTGTGTGACCCTAGAAAGTCACTTAACCTTGTTTGCCTCAGTTTCTTCATCTGTAAAATGAATTTGAGGAGGAAATGGCAAACCACTTTAGTATCTTTTCCATGAAAACCCCAAATGGAGTCATAAAGAGTCTGAAACAACTGAGCAACAACAACAAATACACATATGGGGTGTTATATTAGTCATCTTTTGGTACACTTGTTCAGTTTCTTATACCCAAATACAAATTTTCCATTGCTTGATCTAGACCTTTCTAGAAAGAAAACAGAGTACTTTGAAATGTCAAAATTTCAAAAAAAAAAGTGCTAAATCACTTCTGTCTTTTGTTACAAAAGTGTCTTATTCGCATTAGAAATAAAATTAGGCATATATCCAGACTTGATGAAGTCAGACTGGTAATTGAATTCAATTGAAAAAGCATTTATTAAATACTTAATATGTGGTAAGTGTATTTTGGGTCCTTTGGTAATTAAAAAATAGAGTTCCTACCATAATTTTTTGGATTTTGTAAAAGTCAAATTCAAAGACTACATCAAGTATTTTGTAAATATGAATTCATATGTGACATAGCCCCAGTCCAACATACATATTTTAAAAATTAAGAAAATCACTTGGAAATAAGTGGCAATGCCATTCCTGGCACCAGAATATAAATAGAGTAGGGCATTAAGCCTTTGCTCCAGGGTAGATAATTTATCATTATTGTTTTAATTTGAATTTTCTAGAATATTTTTTCATGGCTCCGTGATTCATGTTCTCTCCCTCCCCTTTTTCCTCCCCCCTCCTGGAGCTGACAAGCAATTTCACTGATTTATACATGTGTTATTACTCAAAACCTATTTCCATATTATTCATATTTGTAATAATCTTTTAAAAGCCACAACCCCAAATCATATACCCCAAACTGAGTGATAAATCATACGTTTTTCTTTTGTGTTTATAATTCCATAATTCTTTCTCTAGAGTTGGATAGCATTCTTTTTCTTAAGTTCCATGGGTTTGTTCTTGATCATTTCGTTGTTATTGGTAGCAGAGTCTATTACATTTGATGGGTCCACAGAGTTTCACTTTCTGTGTATAATGCTCTCCTGGTTCTGCTCATTTCGCTCTGCTTTAGTTCATGGAAGTCTTTCCAGTTCATATAGAAATCCTCCAGATCAGCATACCTTATAGAACAATAGTATTCCATCACCATCATATACCACAATTTGTTCAACCGCTCCCCAATGGAGGGACATCACTTCATTTTCCAGTTTTTTGCCATCACATTTTTGTTGCACAGTTATAATTATTTCTTTGGGGTACAAACCCAGTTGTGGTATATCTGAATCAAAGGGCTTGAAATCTTTTGAAGTCCTTTGGACATGATTCCAAATTGCAGAGTAGATAATTTAGAGATTGACCTCTAACAGTATCACGAACTGAATTTCTCCCCCTGCCTTATCTCACAGGGAAGCATGATTCCACCCTTTTCAAAAACCTAGAAGCCTCTAAGTGTTCTAGAGTGATGACTCTTTCCTTATTTTTGCCTTACGTGCAAAAATTGCTAGTCACAGTTCTTTGGGGCACAAACAAAACCAAGACTTTCTGGCAATCTTACTGCTTTGTATGATGCTGCCCCCTGGTGTTATACCCTTTTCATGATGCCATTGCATTGGGGTTGCAAACGCTTAACCCATTGTTGATCTCCATAATGCCTAGCACCAACATTTAGTAAGCACTTGCTGGGTACCAGGAAGATGCTCAATAAATATATATTGGAGGAATAAATTAATAAACTCTCAATAAATCTAATTTTTGTATTGTTAGTAGAACAGATTCCTTAGGCGGTTGTATTAAAATATGGAACTCAGGATCTTCTGTCCCTCTGTGTCTTTAATTCCCCTATTAGACCCACTCCCTGGTGAATGTCTAGGGAGTCAAGTGGCTTCCTTGTTAGCCCTAACAGCTCGTTTGTCTTAGATAGTTAGAATCGATTCTAAGATAGAAGGTAAGGGTTTAAAAAAAAAAAGGAGACTTCCATGAAAACTATCTCAGTAGTGATCCTCGCAGGGAAGTCGCTCCTGCTCAGGATTTGGACCACTCTTTGTTCTTCCTTTTCCCCTCTTCCCCCACCCCCTCACCCCAATGCCCAGGACTCATCAGGAAACATTAAACTCTGATCACCGTTGGGGAGTCAGAACTGGGAGGCAGCTGTGGAGAGATGAGGGTTGGAGGCCTCTAGCAGAAGGAAAGGAGAAGAGTGAAAGCTTTGCCAGGCCTAGCAACAGTATCCAGGGTTGGGAGGTTTTTTTTCTTTTTCTTTCCCTTCCCAGCATTAGAGAGCAACTTGAGTTATACAGATTCTGGGGTGCTGAGGCTTGTCCTCTATTCAGCTTCCTGGGTTAATTAGTAGTCTCTGTGTGTGGCTCTCAGGCAGTCACACAAAAGAGCTGTTGCAGCTGCCCCTTGTTCGTCTTCTCCAGGAGGGTGGGGGGAGTAGGGGGGAAAAACCATTCAAGCATTTCCCAAGACAGGTAAGGAGAAGAAAGGAAATAAAGCTTAACTTGACAAGCGAGTGCAAGCCCTTGTGTTTGTGCCTGTTGGGACCTACCTTGGTATTTGTAAAGATAGATGGAAAGTAGACGGAGAGGTCAGCAAGAGAGTGGATGGATTTTTTTTTCCAGTACGGAGAATAGTGCATGCTTAGTGCCCCCCTTGCCATCACTTCCCCTCCTCCCCCCCCCCCCCCTCCCACCCAACCGCCCTAGCGTCTGGAAGAGGGATGCTGCGGTCGCCACCAAATCGCATCCCCCAGCCACCCCGCTAAAGCATGCAGACAACTACCAGCGATGCACAGGGAGCCAGGTGGGGAAGGGGATCCCGGAGGAGAGCAGGGCAGGGCAGGGCAGGGCATGGGAAGAGAAGGAGGGCTAGAAGGAGCGCGCGGAGTAGGTTTGGGGTGGAGGGGGCTTGCTGCTGTCTCAGGGCTTCTTTAATGTGGGAGCAATCCGCTCTGGTTTGTTAGTTTGATGTGTTGGCGTGGAAAGGTGGTGGTGGTGGTGGTGGTGATAGTGTTGTTTATAGCTCTGCCTGCTGCATCCATGCAGGGGATGGATTTCAGAGAATGTTCTTGACTGATACGGAACAGCTTTCTTTTCTTCCTGCTTTTGTGGTAGATGGTGTGGTAGGGTGGGTGATCGGAGGGAGGGGAGGGGGACGAGAGCGGAAACAAGCCTTTCTGCTTTCGCATCTCCTTCATTTCTAAATAAGCAGGGAGTGGGAAATGTCCGTATCCCAGAAAAGGTGCTGTTTGTTGATGGGTTCAACCCCTTTTCTTTCTTTGGTAGTCTTCTTGGGGTATGTTTTGGGGCTTTTAACCCCCCCTCCCCCCCGGTCCTCCTGCGATTTTCTCCCTTGCATCTTTGAGTTAGTAAATGTCTTCTAGAGAGAGGGTCATTTTCCCTGTTATTAGTTGTTGTGCTTTAAAAATAAGTGTGCTTCTACTAAGTCATGCCTATTTGCATCTTTTGTGCTCTGCAGGATAGCTGGAAGTTCATTTTCCTTAATGCACTTGAAGATGGCATAAAAGTCCCCATGTAACTCAGCACCTCTCTGAGTTTGTATTTGTCTCTAGATTTTCATGCCTCCAGTGTAGCAACTGAATGCGATCCTTTGATCTCCCCCCTCCCCTCCCTTTTCCCCTTTATAATGAGGTCTGGAGGGAAAAGCTACCTAATTAAAAATCATACATATCACTTTTGGGGGGATAAACAGTGTGACAAACGAGAATATGCATTTGGAGAGTCAGGTTTAGCTTGATTCAATGAAAAGAATTCTGATATTACAGGGAAAAGGGTACCTTATGTGGTGCTGATTGTTCAATAGGGAGGAATTGGCATGATTTACCTTGTTTTCTTATTTATGAAGTTGACTTGCTCACTATACCCTTTTCTGGTTGTGATTACAGCCTGACAAGGGCATAATAGATGACTCCCCTCCTCCCCCAAGATATACCAATCTGATAAGAATCTCCTCCAAAGCTTTCCTAGTACTTATGGCTACATAGGAACATACTCTGTAATCTAGCTAAATCGCTCTCCGTTCAACCTACTGCACAAGACCACTGTTTTAAATGATGAATTGCAAAATCCAGGGGAAAATACACATCTTTAAATAACTTTTAAAGTTTATTATTTGTGGCTTCAGTTTTTTTTTCAGAGAATAGACTGTCATCTGAATAGCATACTGCTGAGACCTAAAAAAAAAAAAAATAGATCTGGAGCGCAATCTTTTTTGCATAAATGTTACTGTTGATATTTGAAGCATAGTGTCAGTTTTATTAGTTGTTAATTATGCTGAGCCTCAGTTTTGACCTGTTTTTTGCTTTCATAAATAATGATTGCATGAATAATATGAGATTTCTAGGGGAACTGCCAGCTAAGCAAGCACAGAAAAATAGATCTTTATAATTGTATATATTTTTTATCCTGGAAGATATGAAATATAATATTTGAAATAGTAATGAAATTTTAAAATGTACTTACATATGAATGTTAATTTGTTAATTTTACTTGCTGACCTCCTTTCCCCCTTTCAGAGCTTTCTTCTTTGTGAGGCAACATTGAAGTTCTAGAAATCATTTTCTACTGGGGGCTTAGGGGCTTAAAAAGGAAAACTTTTCTTGAAATTCACACATCTTGTTCCACCTGGGAAGTGCTGAGAATTATATATGTTGTTCCCATTATCATCCCTTTGGGTTAAAAACAGTCTCTTAAATGAAGGAGCAGCTGCTTTTAACAGTGTTTTTGTTATTATCTGGGGATGAGAAGGGGGAGCTATTTTTCTTTTTTTCCATCTTGTCCCTCTTCTTTCCTCCTGTTTCCTCCACCCTCCTTCCCTCTATCCCTTCCTCCCCCCAAGACTGCAGATTTGAGTTTACTTAGCTGTGACTTCTGGACACTTTTTGAGGCAGTATTGAGAATGCAGTGTATCATGTGACCTCTTTTATGCTTTGAATGTCACTACTTCCATTTCTGTGCTACAAAGCCTATGGACCAGAGAGTGGAATAAATATTCAAAGGACCTGATGGAGAGAGAAGTCAGGCAGAAAGTTACAAGAAGATATTAAATCTGTCTTGACTCGGGAGGAAAATGTCCAATTTATTAGAAAATGAGTTTTAGCTTGCTGTTTTTCAGTCTTACCTTCCTTCATTTAGAGCTTAACTCAGGTATGATTAATAAACACTTGAAAAGAAATTCTTTCCAGTATATGATGGCCTGAAGAATCAAGCCAGGACTATATAATACTATTAAATACTTTTGAGATCTAGGAATTATTTGTTGACTTTACCAAATAGGCATTCAAAGGGAATTATTTATTAGCTAGGGTAATCATCTCCTGATTGTTATATTTCCAAAGAGTTGTTCTTAGTATCATATCCTATGTGTATTAGGCGGAAGGAAGAATTAGAAGAGGGAGTTGTGCAGAAGAATTCACTTGCAATGGATTTCTCATGATTATAGTGTTATTTTCTGAATAGGCCTGGCCATGATAGTCTACCCATGAGTTAGATGTGACTTCTTGGCTTAGAAACATACTTAACCTTGAATTCCTCTAACCTTTTCACTGGAGTTTTTTTGAATTTAGAGTTTCACAGGAATAATTGGTGGTGATGGATTGTGAAGTAGAACAGCATAAATATCTGACTTGTCAAGTGAACTTAAAAAAAATCTTAAGTAAAAATAAAAGATAATTTTCAAAAGAAGTTCATCACACTCCCTAGAAGCTAAGATATTGTGCTAAAACACTTTTAGCTTTTCCTAGACACAACTGAAGAACTTAGAGGAAAAACACATTTGCTGGTGATGTTTCCATCAGGTGAAGCTTTGTTTAAAATTAAGATATTGTGTAAGTTGTGTTTGCCCCTGGAATCGGGGGACAATATGGGGGAGGGGAGGGAGGGTCCTCACTGATAGAGCTATCTATGGTGGAGATATTTTAGTAGTAGAACTGTAAGAAAGAGTAATCAAAACTTTGGCTTGGGATGAAACTTTATTTATTATATTTAAAAAAACTTTTTTCAGAATTAATACTGGTTACTGGTACTAAGGCAGAAGAGTGGGAAGGGCTAGGCAATGGAGGTTAAGGGTCACACAGCTAGAACCTCCCATCTCTAGCCATGATGCTCCTTCTACCTCCACTCTCCAGTAGCTAGTCTTCCTTCTTAGGAAAGCCTTGCCTCATGATGTCCTGAGACTTACAGTTCAGTGCTACTTGCCTCGGGCACAAAAATAGCCATTGCTAACAATATTGTTCTGAAAATCAGACTGCTGTTCTGGTACATTGGGCCCAGGATTGGGTTAAGTCTAGGTTGAGAGGAAAAAAAATCAGACATTTATTTTCATAACTTTAGAGAGAGTCATAGTTCCTTATCAGTGGCTTTATAACAGGACTAAAACCTTTAATGATATTAGTTCTTAATACTCATAAAATACATTGCAGTAATCTAAGGGATTCTTTTTCTCATTTTACAGATGGGGAAATTGAGGTCTTGGATTCAGTGATTTGCTCAAGGTGACTCAAAAATCTAAAGAATCTACACCTTGAATTTAGTTGACCCAATTCCTAGTCTATCCCTCTGTAGAAACAATATTAGGTGATTTCAAATTGTAAACGTCAGTGCAGTTGATGCACCATTGGCAAACTATGACAGGTGTGCTGAAGGCAGGTTACACAAGCTAAAGTGCTTGCTGAGGGCCTCCAGGGCTTCATGAAGGAGAGGAAGTTTATTTTTGGCACCTCCCATTTTCTGGGCAATTCTTTGATTTTCTCATTGAAACAGTCCCAGAAAAGTGTGAATTTGAGTTCATATTTTATAGTGGAAAGGGTTATTCTTTGAGTCAATAGAGACCTTGGATCAGATATGACCCAGACCTAGTACAAGCTACTGAAACTTTCCAACCCTCAATCTTATCATCTATAAAGTAGGGATAATAATGCTTAAACTAACCAATCCATAGGGTTATGGTCTATATACCTGGAAGTTATGTATCAATATGAGGTATGAGAATGAGAGAGACTCTGTCCATCATAAAGCAGAGTTGGAAGGGGCCTTAGAGATCCTCAAGCTTTTTGGTCTCAGGACCCTTCCTTAAAAATTATTGAGGACCCTTCTGAAGAACTTTTGTTAATGTGAGTTATAGCTATGGATAATATATCATCTGAAAAACTCTAATATCTTAGACTTGTTATGAAAAGAAGTTGACCTCACAGATCCCATGAATGGTTTTGTGAACTTCTAGGGTTCCCTGGGCCACTTGAAGAACAAATGATCTAGTCTAACTCTCTCATTTTACACATGAGAAACTGGAGCTTAGAAAAAAGAAAATAAGTTGCTG